>NC_080672.1:205375763-205600763 GCF_030247195.1 Topomyia yanbarensis | reverse complement strand
CAAGTTCAGCAGCAGCACCACCTTCAACAATAACAGCAGAAAATTTTCCTAGGCGACAACCATCATCCTTCAGGTCGGTAATAATAACTTTCAAACGACGCTTCTACCTCAGGGTTTGACGCTAATTAAACAATCTGGACCGCAACTAGTGCAAATGATCCAAACCATTCAACGAAAACGTAGATGATCATTGGCCAACAGCAGAAACAACTACAAATCAGAATTATCACCCAAATTCAGCCTTAAAACCCGAACGTAAATTCTATTTGCTTTAAACACTTAAAATTCTGATGAAGAAGAAATGCTAATGTTATTACGCGCACACATACCTTCTATGTGTCAACTGTATAAACTATGTATGCACACACATAAGTTATAATGCAACATATTATGTGCGTATTGTTATAGAATCAAGTTTTATGTGCCTTATAGTTATGAAATGTGAATGTAACATTAATATGGAAAAGGAAGAGAGGCATCACATTTTGATCAAAGCGTAGGCTTCCATAAATTTCCGCCGGATTTGAAGTTGCAAAAAGTTTGGAGGGAATTCGTTGGCGTAGACGTCTCCAAGTTTTGCTAGCGGGGAAAATATATCTACCCGGAACACTTCTTGCACTCGAGCTGATCGAGGAAAACGGTACGACGAAACTACTAGACGGAGGTGAGTTGCATTTTTTTCTTATGGAGTGTTTAGACTATTTATTTTAGCTGTCCCAATGGTATTCGTCCCCCGATGGAGACGATGAAGATGCATTTTTTTAACGTGAGGATATTATGATCTCTAATGATTCAATTCAGCATGATATAAGTGGCAGGTCGAATAAGAAGAAGAACTACAATCATTGTTCTGTCGTATTTGTCTCAGAAAGCGGTCCGACTAAATGCCGTTAATTCAGATCCAAACTACATAATGCTAGGCTAACTGATACTATCTACACTAGCGCTGTTCTTGAAAAGTTAAACGGATGTGTAAGTTCCCGCAAAAATCTATACTAGCTGTATTGCTAAGTAGGATCAGGCATTTAATGTGAGCATAGAGCTGGTTAACAACAAGAAAATGAAAAATCTGCTCAGAGTTAGGTTTATCATTACCATTTCTATGATAAACATTATTTCCGTGGGCTTGGCGGTGGACTCCACACTACAATTTTTTATGCTTAGAGATTTGTAGCTTGGATACCTTGGAATCTGGTGGTCCATAGAATCTAATAACAACACGGCGCGTGCTTCAGGTGGTGAATAGAAGCAAAGGCATGCCCCGACGACTGGTAGATCGAATTATTTTTGCAGTCAATTCAACTAGATCCAGACCGATGCAGTATCCTATGGTTGTTGGTTCATTACATATAATCCAAATTAAATATCGCTCCATTTCAACATTGCATTAAAACTAAATGAATTAGCCAAAGTATTGGGAACATACAAATTCAAACCCATATCTAAAGTAAACATCATACAATTGCACAATGTATTAAATTTAAAACTATCTAAGTATTGGGACCTTATCAATTCAAATGTTGAAAATCTACCTAGTAATTCTGAAGAACCATCATCCACGCGAACCAAACCGTCAAATAAAGTTGCTATGTTCCCATATATAAGCAACTTTCTTTTCTTCTACTTCATTGGTCTGTTTTTGTTTTACTTCCATTAGTTTGCTAATACCTACTACCAAAAATATTAGTCAATTAATACGCTTCTACTTAATCTCTTTTCATATTTTTTTTTCTTTCAATTCGGCATTTTATTTTTCCCTTTATTACTATATCTCAAGTTAGATTCATAATCACACACTAACACAATCAATTGCATATTCTTTCATATACACAGCAACCAGAGCAAATACCGATCCACACATAACCCAACAGCAGCAACAGGGTACCATGGTCATCATCCAGCATCAGAACGCGATGGTAGTGAATCAACAGTTAGCACAACAGCAAGGTAGCTTGGAAAGGACTTTCTGTCGGTAAGTTTCTACCACCAACATCCCTTCACCAAGCTTTCCTTTGCATATCTAGATGTCCTTGTCGATTCACAGAAAAAAAACATAATGAAAGCGCACATGTTCAAACGAGGCAAACGTATGACTCGTTTGGAAAAAGCGCATGTCATCTGTTTCATGGCGTGTAATCGGGACAACCCTCGAACTAATCCGGAAAATGTTACCGTTAAGCTGATCGAGAGCCAGGTAATGTCGCAAACCAGTTCAATATTGATCAACCTGACCAATAAATCGTACTGATTTTCGCTCCTTCGCGTAGAAAATGGTTCTGCAGGCAGATGACACGTATACGTTGCGTCTGCCCCAGTCGTTCTTTATTTTGTTTTCGGAAGAATTTTGTTTAGTGTTCCGGTGCATGGTAAATGAAGCCTCTGAATCTGAAAATAAAATTTAATTTAATGCATTTAATCATTACTATTTTATTTATTTATTAATGTATTTAATTTGTATTTAGCTGCTTGGTTTTTGAATTTAATAACTTATTGATATATTATTTAATTTGTTTGTTTATAAATATCTATTTACAATTTCAAGTTAGGAATTACTATTCTATTAATTTATTAATTTGTTTATTTAAAAACGTACCCGAATAGAAATGCACAATAACAAAACTATAATTTTCACTATAACAGTACAACAATTTTTCTTTAGTTTACAGTAAACTCTAATGTTGTACTACAATACAAAAAGAATAAACAGCAAAATTCAATATGAAATCAACTTTTACAGTAAAAAGGTTGTGTATCTTAACATTTAAATAAATCGATTTTGTCTATGCATGTTTCTTAGTAACAGAAACAATTTACTGCATAATTGTATACTGTAATTTACTGTATCATTTTTATTGAATAGTAAAATTATTTGTTTTATGAGCTTTTATTGTAAATCTACTGGAATAACTCTAAATAACCATAAAAACTATTGTCCTACGATTGTTTTTATGGTAAATGCGGATGTTAAATTATATTGGGGTATGCAATATTGAATTATTTGCTTAATAATTTAATACTTCTTCAATTTATGATAATTTGATACTATTTTATTTAATAATTTATAGTTTAATAATTTTAAAAATATTAATTTGTTTAATTCTTTTTAGATCTCATGAAGCACACTATACAATCCTTAAGCAAATAAGAACCTTTTAGTTGTAAATAATTCCAGCGTTCAGTTTTCGTCACCATACGTACATCCTAACAAAAATGCAACACCTAATGGGTTTATACTTACTGCATTTTACTTTATTAATGGAAAAGGAAGAGAGGCATCACATTTTGATCAAAGCGTAGGCTTCCATAAATTTCCGCCGGATTTGAAGTTGCAAAAAGTTTGGAGGGAATTCGTTGGCGTAGACGTCTCCAAGTTTTGCTAGCGGGGAAAATATATCTACCCGGAACACTTCTTGCACTCGAGCTGATCGAGGAAAACGGTACGACGAAACTACTAGACGGAGGTGAGTTGCATTTTTTTCTTATGGAGTGTTTAGACTATTTATTTTAGCTGTCCCAATGGTATTCGTCCCCCGATGGAGACGATGAAGATGCATTTTTTTAACGTGAGGATATTATGATCTCTAATGATTCAATTCAGCATGATATAAGTGGCAGGTCGAATAAGAAGAAGAACTACAATCATTGTTCTGTCGTATTTGTCTCAGAAAGCGGTCCGACTAAATGCCGTTAATTCAGATCCAAACTACATAATGCTAGGCTAACTGATACTATCTACACTAGCGCTGTTCTTGAAAAGTTAAACGGATGTGTAAGTTCCCGCAAAAATCTATACTAGCTGTATTGCTAAGTAGGATCAGGCATTTAATGTGAGCATAGAGCTGGTTAACAACAAGAAAATGAAAAATCTGCTCAGAGTTAGGTTTATCATTACCATTTCTATGATAAACATTATTTCCGTGGGCTTGGCGGTGGACTCCACACTACAATTTTTTATGCTTAGAGATTTGTAGCTTGGATACCTTGGAATCTGGTGGTCCATAGAATCTAATAACAACACGGCGCGTGCTTCAGGTGGTGAATAGAAGCAAAGGCATGCCCCGACGACTGGTAGATCGAATTATTTTTGCAGTCAATTCAACTAGATCCAGACCGATGCAGTATCCTATGGTTGTTGGTTCATTACATATAATCCAAATTAAATATCGCTCCATTTCAACATTGCATTAAAACTAAATGAATTAGCCAAAGTATTGGGAACATACAAATTCAAACCCATATCTAAAGTAAACATCATACAATTGCACAATGTATTAAATTTAAAACTATCTAAGTATTGGGACCTTATCAATTCAAATGTTGAAAATCTACCTAGTAATTCTGAAGAACCATCATCCACGCGAACCAAACCGTCAAATAAAGTTGCTATGTTCCCATATATAAGCAACTTTCTTTTCTTCTACTTCATTGGTCTGTTTTTGTTTTACTTCCATTAGTTTGCTAATACCTACTACCAAAAATATTAGTCAATTAATACGCTTCTACTTAATCTCTTTTCATATTTTTTTTTCTTTCAATTCGGCATTTTATTTTTCCCTTTATTACTATATCTCAAGTTAGATTCATAATCACACACTAACACAATCAATTGCATATTCTTTCATATACACAGCAACCAGAGCAAATACCGATCCACACATAACCCAACAGCAGCAACAGGGTACCATGGTCATCATCCAGCATCAGAACGCGATGGTAGTGAATCAACAGTTAGCACAACAGCAAGGTAGCTTGGAAAGGACTTTCTGTCGGTAAGTTTCTACCACCAACATCCCTTCACCAAGCTTTCCTTTGCATATCTAGATGTCCTTGTCGATTCACAGAAAAAAAACATAATGAAAGCGCACATGTTCAAACGAGGCAAACGTATGACTCGTTTGGAAAAAGCGCATGTCATCTGTTTCATGGCGTGTAATCGGGACAACCCTCGAACTAATCCGGAAAATGTTACCGTTAAGCTGATCGAGAGCCAGGTAATGTCGCAAACCAGTTCAATATTGATCAACCTGACCAATAAATCGTACTGATTTTCGCTCCTTCGCGTAGAAAATGGTTCTGCAGGCAGATGACACGTATACGTTGCGTCTGCCCCAGTCGTTCTTTATTTTGTTTTCGGAAGAATTTTGTTTAGTGTTCCGGTGCATGGTAAATGAAGCCTCTGAATCTGAAAATAAAATTTAATTTAATGCATTTAATCATTACTATTTTATTTATTTATTAATGTATTTAATTTGTATTTAGCTGCTTGGTTTTTGAATTTAATAACTTATTGATATATTATTTAATTTGTTTGTTTATAAATATCTATTTACAATTTCAAGTTAGGAATTACTATTCTATTAATTTATTAATTTGTTTATTTAAAAACGTACCCGAATAGAAATGCACAATAACAAAACTATAATTTTCACTATAACAGTACAACAATTTTTCTTTAGTTTACAGTAAACTCTAATGTTGTACTACAATACAAAAAGAATAAACAGCAAAATTCAATATGAAATCAACTTTTACAGTAAAAAGGTTGTGTATCTTAACATTTAAATAAATCGATTTTGTCTATGCATGTTTCTTAGTAACAGAAACAATTTACTGCATAATTGTATACTGTAATTTACTGTATCATTTTTATTGAATAGTAAAATTATTTGTTTTATGAGCTTTTATTGTAAATCTACTGGAATAACTCTAAATAACCATAAAAACTATTGTCCTACGATTGTTTTTATGGTAAATGCGGATGTTAAATTATATTGGGGTATGCAATATTGAATTATTTGCTTAATAATTTAATACTTCTTCAATTTATGATAATTTGATACTATTTTATTTAATAATTTATAGTTTAATAATTTTAAAAATATTAATTTGTTTAATTCTTTTTAGATCTCATGAAGCACACTATACAATCCTTAAGCAAATAAGAACCTTTTAGTTGTAAATAATTCCAGCGTTCAGTTTTCGTCACCATACGTACATCCTAACAAAAATGCAACACCTAATGGGTTTATACTTACTGCATTTTACTTTATTTCTGCGATACTAAGACTTCCATAAATTATTGCCGTTGGGTCCATTCAACTGCAAATTCGATACTGAGTATAGTATACCTGTATAAAAGATTAGGTTTTGGAAGAGAACGAGTTTACTATAGCATACTACGATGACATTCAATTTACAACACTTTGTAATGTAGTTTTCAAATTTTGATGTAGGGTGTTGAGCTCATTTCAACCCTTTAAGGCTAGAACCCCTGAGCCATTGATACCAGAAATAAAAACGAAATATTCTCATCTAAAGAATTCATATACTGTTATATCTTCACTATCGTTTGTATTCGCATGTTATCTCTAAGGAAAAAATCTTGTTGAACGTTGAAGCAAACTCTCCACCAAGGATGCATTTCTGTACACGTGAAATTAGTGCGTTTTCAAAGTTTTGCGTTTCTAGCGGATATTACAGACGAAAAATAAACATGGCATTCATTGTAATCAGAAGTGCAGATAAATTCAATAATAACGACAAATAAATATGTACATAATAAACTGAAAACCGAATTCATGTTGGGTATCATATCATCATTTGGGTTCTTCTGGTCAACAGGGAGTGATGGAGATGGTGCAAGTACTGGAGAATTCTTTTCTATCACCACTTGATGACGCAGACGTCATACTGACAGTTTGCGTTGAAGGCACTTGTTTGAAGCTAACGGTGTTCTCCGATATTACGCGGCCGCTGATGTTCCCGCTTTTAGCGACGTTACCGGTAGTTGGTGCGATTTTGAACCAAGTCGTAATATATGCTGAAGTCAATATTGATCGATGTGTGCAGCTGTTGCTGATGAGTGCGATGTTGGCTTTGTAGAGTGCGATTGCAGCGGCTCTGTTGACGTTATCGGCAGTTTTATTTGAGATTGATGAGCTATTGGCTGCGACGATTGCAGCATCTCCAGTGATACTATTTGTGAGGTTCGGTTTTTGTAGGTGATCTAAAATTCCAAACTGGTTTAGTATGTATGAAGCTTAATGCCCAGTTTACATTAGTGTTTGTTGCCATCTGTTGATGTCAGCACGCTGGCAGCCGGAATGCTACCAGCATAATGGGTACGTTTGCCAGCAGCTGGTACCAGGCTGCCCGCATGCTGGCATCAGCAGATGGCAACAAGCAGTAATGTAAACTGGGCATTGGCCATTAATGCCAACGCTACATAAAGCACAATCCACAGTTTTCCAATTCGGTTCAATGCAAATCAGCACAGTGCACGGACACCTATACCACATATTTTATACGCGCGTTTTTGCACTTTTCCGGTAGTCTCTTCACTGAATCGAATAGGAAGGATGTGAATATTGCTTAAATCTTTTGGTATAGTCTAGCATGCCACATCGTTGGTAAATAAGAAAACATACCATATATTTGTTTCTGTTGAACACCGTACTGTTGCTTGATTTTGATGCCAGCTGCTGCACAGTTAAACCCATTCCAGAACCGGTTCGGAATTCTGAGTGGAGTCAGTATGAATTCGGAATCGGTTGTTGCATTTGAAGAATCCAAACTGACCCCATTCAGAATTCCGAATGGCTTGACCGGGTGATTTTTATTTCTATTGGCATTACACACAACTGCTACATTAATTTTGTAATTGTCGTTGTGATTGATGCTACCGGTGCGCCGCGGTACTGTGCGGACTAGATAAAAATGTTAAAAATTGACTCACAGCTCTATCTGACATCAGTACTACTGCCAGAATCACCCAGCGAGATTTCCTTGTAGAGATTCAAGCTGTTTGTGGGATTCAATGTTCGTTTCAAGTTGTTGATTTGCGATTGTGACGCCAGTACTAGCGTAAATTACTAGCACTAGCTGAAAAGAAAAACTATGTCGATGATTGCCGAAGAAACACCTGCCTATTTAGCATCAATGTCCTTGGTATTTTTGGTCAGATCGCGCACTATATCAAACTTTTATGAATTATTGATGAACTGTTTCGTGTGGCGAGACATTTACGATTCCGAATTCCGTTAAAAGAGGCCAATATTATAAACGCCTTCCATTTTCTACTGACAATCGTCACATTACACAGTGCTTATAGAGCATGCACAAGTATTTATTTAATTGTACGATTATCGTTCAGAATAAATTCAAATTGCAAAACAAAATATAAACAACAGCTGATGTGTGCCAGAAGCGACATCTGACAGTAAACATGCAAATACTAATCTGTCAAAATTTCGCGATCGAATGTCAACATTCCGCACGGAAGAATGAAAAATATTTCGCGACCTCATTTCGCAAGAGGTGCATACTTAGCTTAAGCTGTACGCACCTCTCGCGAAAACGATAACGAAAATTGAAGTTAGTCAAGACACGGTTCGACAAACGATAAGATTTATATCATTTCCGCGAGATAGCGCTGGTTTCTATGCGCTGTCACCAAGGCAAGCTTTTTCCTTGCGAAATAATGATCGGATGCATTGTTCCGCTCGGAGGCTTGCGGAATTTTGACAGATGGTGATAAAAAAAGGTAAAAAATGACACTGATTTTACTTTTAAGTTGTAGTTGTATAGGTTTTCAAAAAATTTAATGACAATAGCAATCAAGGTTGAAATATTTTATTTTACACGAAACAGGCGGGTACAGCCGAATACAAGCGCAAATGCGACCACCGTAATTGTTAGAAAAGCGCTTAAAGGCACAATGTCACGTGCTCTAGCATCAGCAGTAACTGCTCCAGACTCAACAACAGCAAATTCAGTACCTAACCATGCCGACTTGAACATCCAGCATCTGGCAATCAGCCAAACATTAAGTCGATCTAACCGCAGCAACACCAGCAACTTTAAATTCAGCAGCAGCCACAACCTCAAAAAAGAACCATATTGTAATTATATCAGTGCAGAACCCACAAAGCAACAATCTTGATCGCTACCGGTATTAAGTTCCAGCCTTGAAACCAGTTCCAACATTGGCATCAAAAGCAGCAGACTTCCTTCATGACAGGAAACCCAACGCAACAGAATAATATGTGATACGTGTTGGTCATATCTCCAAACGATAAACAATTTGCATCTAACTTATCCAACATCCCCAAAGTGTTTAATCAGAAAGGAATTATTTCATGTACAGTGTACTCTTCAGGAAACATTGTTTATCAGCCCACTGTTTCGCAAAACGTGTCTGATCTAGGTAGTGGTACAATGGTCATCAACAGTTGCCCTGATTTAATGTAATCTCAGCCTTTGTTGTTACCAGCTTCTTACATGAAAATATCCATGCCTTGACAGTGCTCGTGATTCAACCATCTCAAAGCCAGCAAGCAACCCCCTGCTTATTGCCAACATTTCACAAGCAACATCCCCTTCAAAAATAACAGCAGAAAAATCTATAGACGACAATCATCGTCTTACCGGTTCGTAATAATAACGTTCAAACGACGCTTTTACCTCAGGGTTTGACGCTAATTAAACAATCTGGGCAACAACCGCAATTAGTGCAAAGTTCAGAGAAAGAGAATACGGAAAAACTCTAGTCCACCTGCAGTAGAACCAGCGTTGGTTACTCCCGTACAAACGGCTGCACCTGCAGTTTTGAGTTCGGTAGCTACGGAAATTCTGACTTCAGCAGGTTTTGAAGAAAAATAAGCTGAAGAGCATGCAAGAGAAAATGGAGAAACAGCTTGCCCCATGATGATGCAGAGGCATTCAAGTAAGTCGAAATTTGGAGAAAATTTTGATTAGGACATAAGTAACATTGATATGCGATCCTCTCTTTGTTTACTTTCTTTTCCAAATATTACGACGTCACTATAAAACTTTGCACTAATTTTCCAGAACATATCGAAAGCCGATTTTTTACTAGAATTTTAGGCAAAGAGTAGAGTACTAAATATTGAAGCGATTGAGCAATTAACAGAAGAGAAAAAAACCCAAAGAGAATCTCATTGTTACTTACGTCGTATTCTAAATTTTCTCTAGAAATATTCAGTGTCAGCTTTAAAATTATCCATGATTAATCTTTTAGCCCGGTGGATGTAAGTTTGCTAATGAAATTTATTAGCAAAGGTCTAGTAGTAAGATCTGGCGGTGCAGCGGAAGGATCTTTCTTCGCCGTTATACTCGGTTAAAACTTTCGAAGCTTTGCACATGAAGCCGGAACTACTTCAAAGAGCATATGCTATGTGTTTCAACACACCTCCCAAGATTCAGCAGACGGCTCTACCTACTCGGTTGGCCGATCCGCCACAGAACATGATCGCCCAGAGTCAGTCGGGAAAAGGAAAAACCGCTGCCTTTGTGCTGGCAATGATCAGTCGAGTCGGTCCGCTACAAAACTATCCGCAGATGATTTGCCTTTCCCCCACGTATGACCTGGCAATTCAGAAGGGGGAAGTAGCTGCCAAAATGGCAAAGTTTTGTCCGGAAATCAAACTTCGTTACGCCGTTCGCGGTGAGGAGATCGTCAAAGGGGCGAAGCTGACCAATCATATCGTTCCGTACGATCACCCGGCAAGCTCGTGGACTGGGGTAGAAAGTTCTGGGCGTTCGACCTTTAGAAGATTGCAATTTGATTGTGCTGGACGAGGCGCGATCTGTTCTTGGCCACGTACGAGCGGGAGGTGATGAAGTTCGCCGAGTACATAGTACCCAATCCGACCGTGATTCGGCTGGCGCTGGAGCAAGAATCACTCGATAACATCAAACAGTACTAAGTCAAGTGCCACAACCAGAACGAGCAATATCAACGAATTTTAAACAAGCTCCAGGTAAACTTATTTTCGTCATGTCGTATGTCCGGTAATCTAACGGTGGAGCGATGATTGGTCGTTCTGGATCGATTCCGAGCCGGACTAAAGAAGGTACTGATTAGAACGGACGTTTTGTCTAGGGGTAAGTTCCACTACTTGATTCTGGCTGCAGCACCAGGTTTCGGAGAGATTCTTTTGCCTTAGATATCTATGTCGAACATATGACAATTCTCGTCAACTTCGACCTGCCAATGGATCAGTAGGGACGAGCCTATATCGAAACGTGTCTGCATCGAATTGGACGCACCGATAGATTCGTGGACAGTGATCGAAGCAGGATGATTTGCAGATCAATCGACAAAATACTTCCACAAAAAAATTCAGCTTCTAGACGCGGAGAACTCGGGCGAGATTAAAACGAGCAGATCGTAAAGTGTTTTCGACCAGCTACTGATGAAAGGCGCTTGAGCTTTTTTGGTTCATAATTCTTGAGCGTTTTTTCAAAACGTCATATCTGCAATGAGTTACTCTCTTTGTTTACTTTCTCTTTCGATTTTTACGGCGTCACTATAACACTTTTCACTTATTTTACAGTACAGATCGAAAGACGGTGGTTTTAACTAGCATAACAGAAGAGAAAGTAAACAAAGAGAGTAACTCATTGCAGATATGACGTTTTGAAAAAACGCTCAAGAATTGTTCGTATCCTTAAGTTGACGAGCAAAGTTTCTCCTTCGCGAAACGAGCATTTGTTAGAAATAGGATGTGCAAGGATCAGTGACGCGAGGATTGTTTAGCGTATGTTTAATTGCTATAATTATAGTTATATTGTTAAATTATTTAATATTTAGTATTTGATATTATTTGATATAATTTATTATTTGATACATCATAAAAATTTTATATTTATCAATCGATATTTGATATTCAGTGTTTTAGATTTTTTGGATACAGTTGATACAGTGTATTAATTCTAGAGATGCACCGAATAGTGCTATTCGGCTTTTAGCCGAATACCGAATATTTAATGTTCAATTGTTCGGCGTACCGTATATTCGGCTTAAATCAAAATCGGCTGCTATTCGGCCAGAATATTCGGTGCATCTCTAATTAATTCATTCGTATGTAGCGTTTTGGCGATAGGGGGGGGGGGGGGGTGCGTTACAAAATTTAAGACGAAGTGTGTCGAGGAAGAGGGTAGTTTCAGTAGTTGAGCAACGGTGCATTAAGTTAGATTTTTTTACGGGTATCAAAACCCATGGATTAAAGAAAATTTAATGTTACACCATCTATATATATAAAAGTCGATGTTTGTATGCAATGTTGCAAATATTCTTCGCCGAACTAGTTCATTCGTTCATCATCGATGCGATATTCGTCGTGTCATTCACCCATGCCTCGAATAACGATGCGCCGTTCCTCACACGAAAGCACAGAATCATCGAAAATGAATAATACAAACAAACAAAAAATCCGAATCTGATGACTGCTGTTCGCTGCTTGTTCGCATCGTTGTTTGTTGAATTTAGCCATTCATGCAATGTTCATCTTCACGCATCGTTCGGATCGGCACACGAATGGCTTAGGTGATAATCGCCACTAGCCATTCTTCGCTAAGGATTCTTCGTTCTTTATTCCTCCTGCATTGCGACCAAGAAAAACAAATTTCTTGTTCATTGATGGAAGGGTCAGAGCTTCAAGACTGAAGTGGTGCAGAAATGCTTGCTATGTTCGGAATAGGATGACTTTTGCTATAAACAACAATTAGTATTACATAATGATTATTTGCTGATGTTTTTTTTTATCAGATTTGAAACGGGAAGCTGCGTAAGCAAAGCAAAACAAATCAATTATATATGTAAATCTGCGGATGTCTCGCGGGCGAAAACCGAATCAACACAATTATGAATCTACATAGTAGACTATTGGTACTTCAAATAACTTTTTTTCTAATGATGAAATCAACACTGGGTGATAGTTTCCTGGAATCTACGTTTAATGATTTTCTTAGGACCATTTGGCACAAATAGCAACCGTAAGACGAAATACTCTTATATAATATAATTTCTATATCTATAAAAGTATAATCAAGCCACAAGTTTTTGACAAATCGATGCATTCCGATTTCAACCAAACTTAGCAAATATTAAACTTTTTGCCAAAACTGAACTGGTTAGTCTTATACCCTAGTATCAATTGAGGTTTTATCGTACTTTTATAGCCACTCATAACATTTAAATTGCACTTGTAGCGTGCTATAAAACATCAATTGTTGCTTGTAAACATAAGTTTTTGTACCATGAAAGACTATTCTTTAGCTTAAATAGCAGCTAATATGGTTTTAATTTCAGCAAAATTTAGCATGTTTTCAATAAAGTTGTACAACAAAGCATTACAGAAAAAAATGCTGAATATGTATATCTTACTTGACATGACATCAAGAAATAAAATTTGGATATATTCTATTAAGGGGCTACACCACTGTAGAGCACGCCGAATATGTCATGAAAATGGACACAAAATTAATTAAAAAAGCTAAGCAATAAAAAAAATCCTACGTACGTCGCTGGAGAAATCAATTTTGAATATACTGTGAAAATTTCCAAGCGTTCAAAAATCATTTGTTCGAGTTACATTTGCGGCTTCGAGAAAAACACGGTTAAAGTTTTCAGTACACACGAGATATACATAAGAGGCATTGCGGTAGAATGGAAAATCTGAATATTTATGTATTGTTTGCGTCTTCCATGTTTTGGGACATGATTTTTAACATTCTAAAGCCATTTTTGACTAATAAATTGAAAATCGACTTTTTTTATTCTACAGTGCTGTGACACTTTAAAACCGTTTTTAGATAAATTTAGTAATTATTATTTAACATAAATGTAATCTCTGGACATATTAAAAATATTTTAGAGCGCATGAGATGTTTAAGGACACCAACCACTAAACTATTTTCATTTGAAAGTTATAAGAACTTCGTCATCTTCGAATAAAGTGCCTGAAAGTGAAACCTGTTTTTTCCATAAAGAATATACGACTTTTTAGAAAAAAAAATGGCCTGAAAATGCCAAAACAATTTTTTTATATGTTGCAATATTCATTCAAAATCCTATATAAAAAGCGTTCATAATTTTTTCACGGAACAAACTAGAGTGTAGGGAATCAATATGTCAAGACATATCAATCCTCTAGGCCAGATTTTTAAAGGCAAAATTTTTCTTCGAAAACTTCAAAATTTCTTTTGTGGAGAATATGAGAAATGGACGTTAAAAATATCAATATTTTCCAATATCGCTCAAGTGTTCTACAAGTCATGACATACTATGAAGTTGAACGGAAATAAGCTTTGCTTGCCATAATCAGTGCTACTGGAATATTAAACAGAAATATTTTTAATGAAAAAGTGTTCATAACAGTTTCATAAATAAATTCAAAATGTCTAGCGTGAAAATGAGTTCCGCGATATGCTTTTTTTTAAACGACTTATTTTGATCAGAAATGTGTTGATTATCTTGAAGCTTGCGTTACTAAATTTGATCAAGTTGTTTATTTTAAGTGGGCGAAATTTAAATGTAAAATTGATTGGAACTTGGTACTTCTAGCATATTTCGAAAATGTACGAAAATTTAATTGCTCTGACGATAGAGTAGGGGAACATGGGGAGACTTGACTAAGTGTAAGATTCTACATTTGGCTATAACGTATTCTCTTTGGTTTTTAATTTTTTTAAAATATTTTTATGCTTGTTTCGATCCCTTAAGATAATAATAAATGTTTGAAATGGAAAATACTTTCATCGTAGAAAATATTCTGCTCGGGGCCGCCGTACACTAATTACGTAAGGCTTTTTTAGAACTATTCAACCTCGCCCTCCCCCCAGATGAGAGTTCGTATGATTTTGGTGAACTCCCTCTCCCCCTACATAAGATTTTATCTTACTTTGTGTAATTTTAAATCATATTGTTAATTCATTAAATTATTCGATAGCGAACACGATACTTATTGAATTATTAAAAGAGAACTCAGGACAAAATTTAACTACACACCAAAAAATTATAAATTTTATCATTGACGTAATTGCAAACATGACACAATTTAACAAACCGTAATTCACGAAATGACTAAATATTAAACATCACCGTGCTCCATTTAATTTTACATGAAACATATTTTCCATGCGCAATGACATAAAATTACACTTACTGTCATACAGAACAAATGCCATATGTGGAGTAAAATTACATGATTTACGAAATTCAATGACATTTAAAAATAAAATCAAACGTAAAACTAAGTCATTTTTGATGCTCGTATATGTCAGGATCAGGAGACGTAAATTTATACGATTTTTTCTAAGTGTGTGTATAATCATCTGTAGAAATTTCATTTGCATCCTAATCTCGCCCAGTAGAAATTTCAGAATAAATTTTAAGAGATATTTAGAAACTCCGATTTGTTCCACATAATTTGCTTCGCTATATTCCACTTCCTTTGAATCTATTTTTTTGTGATGTAGAACTCAAAAGAATTTATAACCTCTTCTGGTGTGAATTTGTTCGGAGTTTCAACTATAACGCTTATCGTACGCATAGTTCCGACATAGCTATCTTCGAATTTTCTTGAAGTAAAATACAGTTCACACTCTGGAACTATACAGCCAACAAGTTCTTTGACAATCACATGACAGAAAATTTTTCATATACCTTGCGGGTTTGAAGCGAAAGTTTGAAAAGAAGGATGTTGGTCTAACAACACGAATGGTCTCAACACTTCTTAACTCTAAAAGCAGATTGTGACTCCAGTTCCCGATCAGAACAATGTACCACCAAGAGTCAAGAAATTTCTGTAACTGCTCCAAAACCATCGACAATTAAGCCGCCCCTTACGTTGGCAACAATAAATTCCATAACTAATTTAACAATCATATTTTGTCGCTGCAAAACACTTCAATTTGAGGTCTGCGTTTCCATGACCATGATGTACAGTATGTGCTCATTTTGTTTGATATATAAAATGTTCATGGCACAAATAAGAAATAGTTTCTTTTCTTATGAGAAGAATATTTTTCGATTTCATTTTTCATGCATGTTTTATGATATTACTTAAGAAAGGACAAACCTTCCCTCCCCCAGGTGAGAATTGGTAAGATATTTTGAAACACCCACTCCCCCCATATGTCCTTACGTAATTAGTGTATGACCCCTAATTAATAAATTTGCGTTAAATGATGTATTTTTTATCAAACTGTGGTACCTACTGTTAATGTTAACCACGTCCTAAAAAATCTCACCTTAAACATCAATCTAACTTTATAGCACTAGTTAACAAAGTTAGCAGTCATGGTTGAATTCGTGAGATGTGCACATGCAATGTAATCATTATAGCTAATCCCTAGAAGGGAATGCATTAAAAAATCGAAATTCAACAATTTTATATTTTTTGTTGGTATCTAAGGATCTCGACAATATGGAGTAAAATAATTACAGCACGTTTTTTATGCCAAGTCTTTCCCGATGGGGGAACAAGAAGTAATATTTGTATTGTCCATATTACACCCACAACACACTGTTCTTTCTACAGCTAATTTATTTTTAAACAACCGTGCTGATTAAGCGAATTCGTCGTGATACTAGCAAAACATGCGCAATAGGTTAAATTATTGTGATATAACACCATGAGCAGATTAAAATCAAAACTTCATCCAAAAGAATTTTGTTTTGCTTATGCCGAGTTTTATCACCAAACATGGGTTCAATCTCCTTTGAATACTTGACACACAAGGCTTCTATTAAGATTGTACTATATTTAACAAATATTGCCTTGATTCGGCTGTTAATTTAACCCATAGTTTTGTACTGAAGAACCAGTAGCGCATTGGCTTGTTCCGAAAAGTACAACGCATCAGAATAAAAATATATTTCTTCGCGAGCCATCATTCTGCGAAGATAAAATTGAAGTCATCTTCGCCAATAGTTGTAAGCGATCATCGCTATGGTGAGGAATGGTTTGCTGATTCGTTTATTCGTCATTCGCTTCATAGCTTCCTCGTGCAGTTCATTCGGTCGTTCGATGAGTAGCAAGGCAAGAACGTATGGATAAGGCATTCGGGTAAACACGGATTGGCAGTCGGATTCATTCGTGGATGAATATCAACAGCAAGTTGAATATAACAGCGAAGAACGATGTTGGACGAATGCAGGTGATTCATATTCACCGTGCTTCGCCGCGATGAAGATTCTGAAGCAACATTGTTTGTATGTATATAATTTATGGACTCCCAAACGGCTTAACCGATCGCCGTCAAAATTTATACGTAGTAGGCATTTTTTATGGAGCGTGTTTGTGTGCTATTGGTTGGGGAGTTTCTGCCCGATAGATGGCGCTTCGGAACAAATTGTGTTTTCCTCCTATTTTGTCGAAAGTCGCAGCAACGCGCGATGGGTATCAGCTAGTTCCCAATAAAAATAAATGTAAATTCTCACAAGTTAATTTTCACACAGCCTTTTATGTGCTAACTAGAAGTTTTAATTTGGCAGCGGAATTATTTTTTTCTGATTCACCCAAACTAAATGATGAACGTATGCGTTTTAGAATCGTTGCCACGTGCAACCTGCAACTGCAGGAATGTGAACTAAGAAAACTCTTCATGTTCGATGGCATCAAATTTAAAACAAAACAAACACGATATTTGTTAAATGGGCAATTTTGTTGATACAATGAAAATATTTATAAAAGCTGTCAAAAAATTGTAAGGAAATGGTAAATGAACCAACGAGTTAATTCCAGAGATAAAGTTCAATAAGTAATGCAGTTAGTTTTGAAAATTAACTAGTTGATGAAAAAAAACTTTTGAGTAGATAAGTAAATGTTTAAACGATATATAAATTGAATTGAATTAATTTAATGTTTAATCCCGTCTGCTCTGCTGGAATGAACGAAGTGTAATAAGCAAAAACTTTTTGGTATTGGTATTTTGTACCAAAGATAAATGATGTACACTGAATAAAATTGTAAAAACGTGTTTAATCCACCTAACAGTGTGATGAGACATTTCTTATAACTCTTATCACTCTCTTCGGATATTATATCGTTTGAGAACATTTAGAACTTGATGCTTCGCGATGTTTTGATAACACATACTACATGGGATAGTGGCAGAGAATCGCTCAAATCAGCATAGGACAACATCAGTGCTAGAAATCTCAAACCAAATCAATGGGAAAGCGAAAAATGGCCCATAAAATATACATACCAACGAATTATTGTTAATGCTCTGTTAATAAAATATATAAATTGTGGTGGGAAAACTGAATTTTCCTAAAGGGGTTATATATTGTACTGAGCCAAAAAAATCGAAATTTTTTTTTGAATCGATTTGAAGTTTATACTTTACTCAAATTTCCAACGCGACTGAGAACTAAGAAATCAACATTTTTTCTTGAAAAGGGCGACACCATTCACAGAAAATCAACAGTGAATATTTCCAGAACTATTGTGTTTTTTTACATCCTAGATTGCATAATTTAGTGATCGAAACCCAAAACTTCATAAAGTATTTGAAATTATTAAATTAAAATTTGTTTTTGCTATTGAAATTGACAAAATGATAGTATCGCCCCTTTGGCGATTGGCGGTCCCACCTATCAGCATTGAAGTATCGCCCTTACGTTTTTTACAATAACTACCGTTTTACACCACCGATTTCGTCCGGGTTTTTTCAATAGCGATCATTGTTACTATTTATAGCTGGTATCAGCTTGATAATCCTAAAAAAATACGAAAAACAGTTTCGCCTCTAAACTGCTAGCAAAAAAAGTATCGCTCTGTTTGTTTGCATTGAACGTGGAGGGAGAAACTTTAAGTAAACAAACAAAAATTCAGTTTCGCCCGTTGTATTTTTTGCTGTAGTTTAAGAAAGCAATATCGTAGAATCAAAATTTTTAGGTTAATTTGTTGCGTTTCAAAGCCCTCATTCGCATGTATGAAAAAAGCCTTATGTTTACATTTGTAAGTATCGCCCTTTTCACAAAAAAGCGTTGAAATGAAATCGCACTTCCTGATATCACGCTATCTCTGAAGTTCCAAATTTTACTTCGACATCGACTTTTTCTAAAGGAAACTTCCTAGTAGTATCCTTGATTTGAATTATTATCGCTAATCCTAATGTCACAGAACAAATAAAAACCTCTCGAAAACGAACCGTTTGGGAAAATCATCATCATTACTGGAATTTTCATTTTCACGAAACTTTTCGATAACCTTCCGTCACTTGCGTTAATGCACTGGGTGCACAGTGCTCTGAAAATCTAGCGAAATCGTCTTAGGGCACCAGCGGGTCTAATTCAGAGTTATCTGCGCGGCGAGCTAAATCTGTAAAGAATACTTAAAATTAATTTCTATTCCATAATTTTCAGTTCAGCAATTCGAGAAATCGTGCTAACCGCAAGCCATGAAAAATAGACTACGTTGTGAAGCGATGGTCACTATTTATTAAAGAATCACGGTTAAATAAAAAATTAAACTATTAAAAAATTTCAAATAGTTTATAATTTTCACAAACTTATTAGGAAAGATTGTTGCCTTTCTCATATAGAAAGGTTATGCAATCACTCTGAAAAACGTCAACCTAATCCCGGCCCGGAGGGCCGAGTGTCATATCCCATTCGACTCAGTTCGTCGAGATCGGAAAAAGTCTGTATGTGTGTGTGTATGTATGTATGTGTGTGTATGTGTGTGTATGTGTGTGTATGTGTGTGTGTATGTATGTGCGTATGTGTCAAATAATGTCACTCATTTTTCTCAGAGATGGCTGGACCGATTTGCCCAAACTTAGTCTCAAATGAAAAGTGCAACCTTCCCATCGGCTGCTATTGAATTTTGGATCGATCGGAATTCTGGTTCCGGAATTACGGGTTTCAGAGTGCGGCCACACAGAAATTTCTCATATAAACTATAGGAAAAATTAAAAACTGAATTTTTATTTTTGATGCTAAATGTGTTCAAGGTGCATGAAACGTCGAGATTCGATGCAAACTCGAAAAAAAAATTTGACTACGATTCACTTTTTTGGATTTTGGCACATTTTTGCCTTTCTCATATAGAAAGGTTATGCAATCACTCTGAAAAACGCCAACCTAATCCCGGCCCGGAGGGCCGAGTGTCATATCCCATTCGACTCAGTTCGTCGAGATCGGAAAAAGTCTGTATGTGTGTGTGTGTATGTATGTATGTGTGTGTATGTGTGTGTATGTGTGTGTGTATGTGTGTGTGTATGTATGTGCGTATGTGTCAAATAATGTCACTCATTTTTCTCAGAGATGGCTGGACCGATTTGCCCGAACTTAGTCTCAAATGAAAAGTGCAACCTTCCCATCGGCTGCTATTGAATTTTGGATCGATCGGAATTCTGGTTCCGGAATTACGGGTTTCAGAATGCGGCCACACAGAAATTTCTCATATAAACTATAGGAAAAATTAAAAACTGAATTTTTATTTTTGATGCTAAATGTGTTCAAGGTGCATGAAACGTCGAGATTCGATGCAAACTCGAAAAAAAAATTTGACTACGATTCACTTTTTTGGATTTTGGCACATTTTTGCCTTTCTCATATAGAAAGGTTATGCAATCACTCTGAAAAACGTCAACCTAATCCCGGCCCGGAGGGCCGAGTATCATATACCATTCGACTCAGTTCGTCGAGATCGGAAAAAGTCTGTATGTGCGTGTGTATGTATGTATGTGTGTGTGTATGTGTGTGTATGTGTGTGTATGTGTGTGTGTGTATGTATGTGCGTATGTGTCAAATAATGTCACTCATTTTTCTCAGAGATGGCTGGACCGATTTGCCCAAACTTAGTCTCAAATGAAAAGTGCAACCTTCCCATCGGCTGCTATTGAATTTTGGATCGATCGGAATTCTGGTTCCGGAATTACGGGTTTCAGAGTGCGGCCACACAGAAATTTCTCATATAAACTATAGGAAAAATTAAAAACTGAATTTTTATTTTTGATGCTAAATGTGTTCAAGGTGCATGAAACGTCGAGATTCGATGCAAACTCGAAAAAAAAATTTGACTACGATTCACTTTTTTGGATTTTGGCACATTTTTGCCTTTCTCATATAGAAAGGTTATGCAATCACTCTGAAAAACGTCAACCTAATCCCGGCCCGGAGGGCCGAGTGTCATATCCCATTCGACTCAGTTCGTCGAGATCGGAAAAAGTCTGTATGTGTGTGTATGTATGTATGTGTGTGTGTATGGGTGTGTGTATGTGTGTGTGTGTATGTATGTGCGTATGTGTCAAATAATGTCACTCATTTTTCTCAGAGATGGCTGGACCGATTTGCCCAAACTTAGTCTCAAATGAAAAGTGCAACCTTCCCATCGGCTGCTATTGAATTTTGGATCGATCGGAATTCTGGTTCCGGAATTACGGGTTTCAGAGTGCGGCCACACAGAAATTTCTCATATAAACTATAGGAAAAATTAAAAACTGAATTTTTATTTTTGATGCTAAATGTGTTCAAGGTGCATGAAACGTCGAGATTCGATGCAAACTCGAAAAAAAAATTTGACTACGATTCACTTTTTTGGATTTTGGCACATTTTTGCCTTTCTCATATAGAAAGGTTATGCAATCACTCTGAAAAACGTCAACCTAATCCCGGCCCGGAGGGCCGAGTGTCATATCCCATTCGACTCAGTTCGTCGAGATCGGAAAAAGTCTGTATGTGTGTGTGTATGTATGTATGTGTGTGTGTATGTGTGTGTGTATGTGTGTGTATGTGTGTGTGTGTATGTATGTGCGTATGTGTCAAATAATGTCACTCATTTTTCTCAGAGATGGCTGGACCGATTTGCCCAAGCTTAGTCTCAAATGAAGAGTGCAACCTTCCCATCGGCTGCTATTGAATTTTGGATCGATCGGAATTCTGGTTCCGGAATTACGGGTTTCAGAGTGCGGCCACACAGAAATTTCTCATATAAACTATAGGAAAAATTAAAAACTGAATTTTTATTTTTGATGCTAAATGTGTTCAAGGTGCATGAAACGTCGAGATTCGATGCAAACTCGAAAAAAAAATTTGACTACGATTCACTTTTTTGGATTTTGGCACATTTTTGCCTTTCTCATATAGAAAGGTTATGCAATCACTCTGAAAAACGTCAACCTAATCCCGGCCCGGAGGGCCGAGTGTCATATCCCATTCGACTCAGTTCGTCGAGATCGGAAAAAGTCTGTATGTGTGTGTGTATGTATGTATGTGTGTGTGTATGTGTGTGTGTATGTGTGTGTGTATGTATGTGCGTATGTGTCAAATAATGTCACTCATTTTTCTCAGAGATGGCTGGACCGATTTGCCCAAACTTAGTCTCAAATGAAAGGTGCAACCTTCCCATCGGCTGCTATTGAATTTTGGATCGATCGGAATTCTGGTTCCGGAATTACGGGTTTCAGAGTGCGGCCACACAGAAATTTCTCATATAAACTATAGGAAAAATTAAAAATAGAATTTTTATTTTTGATGCTAAATGTGTTCAAGGTGCATGAAACGTCGAGATTTGATGCAAACTCGAAAAAAAAATTTGACTACGATTCACTTTTTTGGATTTTGGCACATTTTTGCCTTTCTCATATAGAAAGGTTATGCAATCACTCTGAAAAATGTCAACCTAAATTTTTTTTCGACTCGTTTAGGGTTTCTGGATTTTAACAGGGGCGTAGTTGATGGTTTACGGAGAGGGATTACACCCCCCCCCCCTCTACTGTTCGCGCCCCTCCTTTGAAAATCTCCTTAAATCACCCCTCAGACCACCACCCCATCCAGCCCTCATACCCCTCCCTTTCAACCCCATCATCTTTAAACCACCACTGTATCACAAAGCATACCAATTTAAGCTGGGGAGTCGTTCGTTCATGGGACTTTCGCCCTCTTCACATACCCAGCCCCGCATGACAAAATGAGTTAGCAAGCAGATAACATTGATCTAATGATGATTAGGCTAATGGAGTATGATATTTTTTTGTTTCAAGTGTTTCACCGTCGACACGTAGCTCATCAAGTTCGTGGCTGGCATGCCATTGTGTATAAGTGCAAAGTGTACTAAGAATGTAATGGACATTTCCACAATTATGTTGAACATAAAAAGCCTCCGTGCCATAGTTTAGAGAAATGAGAAAGGCACAATTGCACCGCTAGGTGGATTAAAACAGGTTTTTAATAAGCTTTCCTAATATTGTGTAGGAAAAAGCTGAAAATTTCAGTATTTTTTCTATCTGCAACATATAAACCCTTGAGTATACCAATTAATTGGTATACGAATTGGAATAGGTTCGCCAAATTTTGGAAGAAGTCTATAAAATAACCCCTTGAAAACTCCCTAAAAATTGTTGTAGTTCGATGCGATAAAAAAATCTCCAAAAAAGAAATGTACCTATTAATGTGAAACACAGCGAATAATACATACAATAAAGACCCATTTTATCAGTCTCATGGTGTATTTTAGGCTGACAAAATGGGGACATTGACTAAATCGGGCAATTTTTTTTCTTTATAATAAACTGAAGCTGTTAAAATATTCTTCTCGTCCCTTGACGTAGTCTGATAACTATTTCTGATTATGATGATCTTTTTATTTTTGCATATTTCGCATATCTTCGTGATAAGGAAAACATGCTCCAGAAAGGATTTACTCGAATTCAGTCTTATTCGTCTGCTAGAGCCCATCAAACATATGTTCATATTTGGCTGATAAAATCGGGGTTTCAATGTGTTATAATAGATATTCAGCATTCGAAGAAGTTTCTTTTGAACGAGTGTAGAACGACTTTGTTTCTACTTACTTGAAATCAGCGGCGTAGCCAGAAATTCGGTTTGGTGAAAATCGATCATACTGTCCAAACGGCATAATTCCGAAACCGTGATTTTTGAAGTTTTAAAATTATGCAGAATTAATTTTTCAGAAAATAGTAACAGAGTTCATGAATAAAATTCACCATACATACTTCTTGGACGATATACCGCCAAAATTATTTTATCAAATGATGCGCTGTTTAACGTTTGTAAAACTCATCGAAGATACTAAACCTCCGAAATTGGCGGTTTCAAAATGATGTTAACTTGACCTTAAATTACTGTTTTTGAACATTTGACCTATACATATAATTGGTCATACAACATAAATCAAATGCTCATCAAAATCGATCAGAACCTGCTAGAGTCGAATGGAAATCGTCATTTTTCATAAATTTCTCTACATTCGGAAAGTGTTATCCTCGTTATTAATCATATTACGTTTCCGTCTCAACTCGACGCATTCCAAAAATATAAACCTGTTTTAATCCACCTAGTGGTGCAATTGTGCTTGTCCCATTTGTCCAGACTACGATTCCATGGCTGGTTATGTTCAATACAATGGTGGAAATGAATATTTCATGTTCAGTACGATATGCACATACATACAATGGATCGACAGCCACGATCTTGAGATACTATGTGATACTGAAACATCGCTTGAAACCAGCGGCGGATCATAGAAAAAGATCCGGGAGGTCCGGGTTCTGCCGGACTTGTTAAAATTTTTTGAACTAGTTTTAATTTTAAAGTAGCAACCCCTCACTGCATACTCCCTCCGGGCCGGTATTATTGACGATTTTTAGAGTGATTGCATAACCTTTCTATATGAGAAAGGCAAAAATGTACCAAAGTCCAAAAAAGTCAATTTTTGTCAAACATCTCAATGTTTCATGCATTTTAAATTCATTTGGCATCAAAAATACAAATTTGATCTTGAAAATTTTTCCTTTCAGTTTATATGGGAATTTGCTGTGTAATTGCACTCTTCAACTCGTAACTCCGGAACCGGAAGTCCAGTCAATAAAAAAAATCAATTGCAGCCGATGGGAAGGTTGTACCTTTCATTTGAGACCAACTTTGTGCAAATCGATCCAGCCTTCTCTGATTAACAGAGGACATATTTTTTCCACATACACACATACGTACACACACAGACATTTTCCGATCTCGACGAACTGAGTCGATTGGCATATGACACTTAGCCCTCCGGGTCGGGATTAGATTGACGAATTTTAGAGTGTTTGAAAAAGGCAAAAACATTTTTAGCAAATGTTGAAAGTTATACATTTTTTTGGTGAGCAGTTCTATGTTTCATAGACATTAAATCAATTTTAACTTCGCTTACTATTAAATAAAGACCCTTATTACAGTACATCTCTACAAAAACGAGCTCAATTTGAAAATAAATCTGAGGATTATGATTGATTACAGAACTCTGGAATTTTCTATTGGAATGTTTTCAGGCAGGAATTTGATATTGATGCTATTAGACAACTGTGAAATCAAGACTACTAGATCAATTACATATCAAGACCCCATTCCGACAATTTATCAAAAGTCCTCATGATGTTTACAACAACAGGTAATCAATCTACGGATCAGATAATTGTTATTGTAATATTGAATTAAATCAGTCAGCATCAATAAATTTTCAACTTCAATCCAATTCTTTTTTGTGTGGTGGGGGGGGAGTTGTATGGTGTTAAACCCCAAAACCTTCTCTTGGCTACGCCGTTGCTTGGAGTTATTTACTTCGCTTTTCATTTTCCGATATGTTTCAGATCGATCCGATGGTCATAAGTTAGAAAAATTGCAGTCAGAAGGTTCGCACAAATGAACATTTTTGTACTGATAAGTTATCAAGTTCCTTCCAGACAACTTGGAAGTGTTCGGTGATTATTTCTAGCGGTTGTAGATAGTAAAATGAAATACAAAATTCGTTTTATCGAAATAATGTTTAGCTTATTTCAATGGATTATTACTATATTGAACAATAAATAGGCGACAAAGAGTAATCAACAAACAACAAGCCATAACTTTTAAAGTATTCAAAATAGATATTTGAAGTCTTTAGCAAAGTTATTCGCAAAAGTAAGAGCTACAAATTTGCTGAAGGCATCATTTCGATATAATCACTTCCAAGAAAATTTGTGAAAATATCTCACTCATAGGGGGATTAATCAGCAAAAGCACAATACCAAAAGAAAGGGCATATTGCCTCCATTATATTCTCGGAAGATACTATTGACCTAAAATAAGCCGTTTTGGCGTTAATAATAGATTACATGTTTTTGGTCATATTTCTGGCAATGGGAAATGATAAAAATCTTTCGTCCGCATTTAATGTTAAATATCTCTTTTGATAATAGTCCGATTTCAACAATCCATAGCTTGTTCGAAAGGTATTCGTTGAAGCTGTCGAAAAACATATAAATTGTTAATCTATATTGTCAATTTCGACAGATAATTCAAAAAAACTGCAAAAAATGCCATTTTTACGCATTCAAACATTCATATCTTGGAAACTAAACATCAGAATCAAAAACAAATTAATAGCGTTCATACTGTTTTTTAGTTCTTTCATTTAAAATTAGTTTGGATAAGATCGGTTCAGCCATTGCTGAGAAACACGAATGAGAATTTGTCCGTTACATACACACACACACACACACACAGACACACACACACACAGACATTGTCCCAAATCGTCGAGCTGAGTCGATTGGTATATAAGACTCGGCCCTCCGGGCCTCGGAAAAAATCTTGAAAGTTTGAGCGAATTCTATACATTTCTTTTATAAGAAATGTAAAACGTAAATTGCTTCCGAATGTGGAGCATTCCTTTCCGTATCCTGCATGGCAAAATATTTCGTCTTCTGTAGTGATATTAGCAAGTCATCGCAACATCAGTGGAGAGTGCAAGAGCTCCCTCTGGTAATGCTCCTGTATTCGATTGACTATCCGCGGGATCCCCCTTTCAATGACACACATTAATAAAAGTCGAAAATAGTTCATTATTCTTTTGGCGATTTCCAAAGTTTACAATATACTTTTTTAACTTTTTTTACGTATTACGTATTTCATGATTTTCATTTATGATGTTTCCAGATTAGATGAACGATTATTAATTCCGTAAGAAAACGTCACTACGTATTCGGTGTATTGGCAGGATGGACCACACGGTCTTAGCCGTCACTTTGACAACACAAACAAAAATAAAAGATTCTTTGTATATGAATACAGTCTTCTCCAAGTTTGATCTATACTGAACATTAATCAATACTCCAAGGGATAGTTTTTGAATATGGCCAAAGGTTACACAGTTGTCTTGGTCATCAGTGACGAATTAAGTAAAATATTAAAAATTGTTTCAAAACATTCAAAAAATGAAGGCAGAAATACGAAAAAGAAATAATCGACAGCTGATGTCCTTTTTCAGTTATCAAAAGCGACATCTAACAGCAAACGCACAGACTAGTTTTCGCGAGCAAATGTCAAAATTCCGCACGGAAGAAGGAAAAATATTTCGCGACCTCATTTCGCAAGAGGTGCATACTAAACTTTTGGATGGAATTTTTTTAGCTTTAAGCTAAGTATGCACCTCTTGCGAAATGAAATTTCCTATACAAAACCTATGCATAAAAAACGTCGCGAAATGCTCGCGAAAAAATTTTCGTTTCCATTTCATAAGCGGTACGCAGCTCTCGTGAAAACCAAAACGAAAAATGCAGTTAGCCGAGACACGGCTCGACAAACGATAAGTTTCATAATACTTCCGCGAGACAGCGCTGCTTTCTATGCGCTGTCACCAAGGCACACTTTTTCCTTGCGAAATAATGGTCAGAGGTATTATTTCGCACGGAGGCTCGCGAAATTTTGACAGGTTGCAATGAAAAAATATAAAAAACACGATTGGCAATTTTTTGTATTTTTTTCATCGCAACCTGTCAAAATTTCGTAGTTTTAGAGATTCAATATTTTGAATTTGAATGGCAAGTTTAGAAATATTGTTGGAAGCGTGATTGTTTCTAGTTTTAAACAATTAAATTTAAATAATCAATATTATTTATAGCACACCCGAACAAAGCGGCCGCCGGAGCAGTATCTTTTGTCAGTGGCAGAACCAGCAGCCATCGATCCACTTTGGAACAACAACCAGATGCTACACATTAGCCAACTAATCTGGTCTCAACATTCTGGCTCTGGCAATCAGCCAACCAACATTAAATCGATACAACCGCCGCAGTACCGGCAACTCCAAATCCAGCAGCAGCCAACAACCCCTCAAAAAAGAACCACATAGCAATTACAGCTCAAACAAACAACAGGAATTTACGAATGATGGACACATCGGAAAACATTTTATCGGCACATCCTGCTTGAAACTTGTCTGCCACTATTTTTACCAGCGGTTGCCTTCATGATTTAGAGAAATCAGAGTCAAGCACAAACGTCACATTCCAGCGTTGGTTCCTACCAGTTCCTTGCATGAAAATATCACTGCCTCCACAGTGCTCGTGATTCCATTCCAGCAGTGATGTCCCTATCCTCTGTGTAGTAAAGAGAAATTGAAATTACTCCCCACACTCTGGCAAGCAAAACGAGAGCGCTTCTCTTTCGTTCATGTACATGTTGATGGTAGAGGTAAATTTTTATACACCCAACACTGGAACGATCTAGAGTGTGGAGAAGAGCTCTTGAAATTCTCTGTGGCGCACTCAGATAAATTCGCCACCGCGCGAGCCCCAGTGTCGCTGTGGTGTATTCACTGGCGTGTGATCTTTGGTTTGTTTTCGTCTTACAAGCGGCATTGCGGGTGAGATTGATTTAATTTGCACAGGTTGTTGCGTTGTGTTGTGTGGATGGTGGTGGCTTATTTCAAGCTTATATGATTTTCTACTGAAGATTTCATACAAGTTGCTTGGTAAAGCTAAGTATGCACCTCTTGCGAAATGAAATTTCCTATACAAAACCTATGCATAAAAAACGTCGCGAAATGCTCGCGAAAAAAATTTTCGTTTCCATTTCGTAAGCGGTACGCAGCTCTCGCGAAAACGATAACGAAAAATGCAGTTAGCCGAGACACGGTTCGACAAACGATAAGTTTCATAATACTTCCGCGAGATAGCGCTGCTTTCTATGCGCTGTCACCAAGGCAAACTTTTTCCTTGCGAAATAATGGTCAATGGTATTATTTCGCACGGAGGCTCGCGAAATTTTGACAGGTTGCATTGAAAAAATATAAAAAAACAAAAGATTAGTAATTTTTTGTATTTTTTTTTTCATCGCGACCTGTCAAAATTTCGTAGTTTTGAGAATCAATATTTTGAATTTGAATGGTAAGTTTTAAAATATTATTGGAATTGTGATTGTTTCTAGTAATTATTATTTACAGCACACCCGAACAAAGCAGCCACAAGAGCAGCATTTTTCGTCACCAGCCATCTATCTACTTGATAAGTTTTCAACAACAACAACCAGGTGCTACAAATCAGCTCAACTTGACTCAACATCCTGGATCTGGCAATCAGCCAACCAACATTAAATCGATACAACCGTAGCAGTACCAACAACTCCAAATCCAGCAGCTGCCAACAATCTCTCAAAAAAGAACCACAGCAATTACAGCTCAGAACCAACAAAGCAACAAGAGCTTTTTTACGAATAATGGACCCATCGGAAACACTTTATCGGCACATTCTGTCGTAAAACTTGCCTGCCACTATTCTTACCAGCGGTTACCTTCCTGATGTAGAGAAATCAGAGTCAAACACAAACGTCATATTACTGCCTTGGCTCCTACCAGTTGCTTGCATGAAAATATCGCTGCCTCCACAGTGCTCGTGATTTCATCCCAGCAGCAGCTAGCAATCACAATTCCAGTGCTTATCGCCAGCAACATCAGAAAATTAAGATTTCCCCCAGACCATAACCATCATCCGACAGATCGGTAGCAACGTTCAACTGACGGTACAACCTGGCCAGCAACCGCAAGTAGTGCAATCGATCCAAGCCAATCAGGGCCAAATGTAGAAGACCATTGGTTAACTGCAAAAAAAAGATACATCAACAGCACCTTCAAACACAGTAGCAGCAGCATACTGTACTGTACCACGCCGCGTGCAGGACTTTTTTTTATTCAGTTGGTGCAGCAAGGTGAGTCATTTTTACTACCTTTTTTAGTTTCGGAAGGATCAGTACCGTGTTCAGTACATTGTAATGTAATACCCTATTCTTCTTTCAAAAGCTCGCGTTCACTCATTCACGGATATTTTTCATCATAATTTTTTTCAGATCAAACAGCAACCATAGCGGATACACATCACCGAACACCAGCAATATAATGCCATGGTAACCACCCAGCACCAGAACACGGCGATAATGGGCCAACAGTAAATACAACATCAAGATCCTCGGAAAGGACTTTCTCTTTCGGTATGTGTTTAACAGTAGCTTCTCTCCACCAAGCATTCCTTTGCATATTTAGATGTCCTTGTCAATTTACAGAACAAACATAATGGAAGCATACTCTACACGTGCGACATATTCAATCGGGCCAACCGTGTGACTCGTTTGGCAAAAAAGGCTCATCATCGGTTTCATGGCAGCGAAGTGAGCAGACAAAAGAAGGCGTTTTTTCCGAATGGTCGCTCTGGGCAAAAGTTCAGCTAATTGCAAGGAACAAACCACCGGAGTGACAGTATCCGTGCTGATTCAGGACCTTTTTCCATATATTGTAGCTTTTGAATTTTAATACCCGGTCGAAACGATGGCAAGTGCTGCCGATAACTGGGTCAAAAAGGCGGAAATTTCTGCACTCGGTAAGTGTTTTTTTTTGTCATAACCCACTAACCTATTTTTGGAGCGATAATTTTTCCATAGGTTTTGAATTTTTCTTTTCAATACAAATAGGTTATCGATCTGAGTATCTCTAAGGATAAGGAACCAGAGCCGGCGGCTGACAGCCCAAAGAAAGAGAATGCGGAAAAACCTTCTAGTTCACCGCCAGTAGAACCAGCGATCAAATTACTCCCGTAGAAACGGCTGCACCTGCAGTTTTGTTTTCGGTAGCTACAGAAATTAAGACTTTAGCAGCTCCTGAAGAAAAAAAAAAAGCTGCTAGCGAAAATGGAGAAACAGCTTCCTCCACGCAGAGGCATTCAAGTAAGTCGAAATCTGGAGAAAATTTTGATTAGGACATAAGTAACATTGAGAGCCTCTCTCTGTTTACTTTCTGTTTCGATTATTACGTCTTTATAACACTTTACACTAATTTTCCAGTACATATCGAAAGCCGATAGTTTTTACTAGAATATTAGGCAAAGAGTTGAGTACTAAATATTGAAACGACCGAGTAATTAACAGAAGAGAAACACACCAAAAAGAATCTCATTGTTACTTACGTCCTATTCAAATTTTTCTCCAGAAATATTTAATATCAGCTTTAAAATTATCCATGATTCATCTTTTAGCCCGGCGGATGCAAGTTTGCTAATTAAACTTATTCGCAAAGGTCTAGTAGAATCAAAGCTGGATCTGGGGGTGAAGGATCCTTCTTCGCCGCTATACTTGGTTAAAACTTTCGAAGCTTTGCACAGGAATTCGGAACTGCTTCAGGGAGTCTATGCTATGGGTTTCAACGCTCCTTCCAAGATTCAGAAGACGGCTCAACCTACTCTGTTGGCCGATCCGCCACAGAACATAATCGCCCAGAGTTGGTCGGGAACAAGAAAAACCACTGCCTTCGTGCTGGCAATGCTCAATCGAGTCGATCCGTTGAAAAACTATCCGCAGGTGATTTGCCTTTCCCCACGTATGAACTGGCAATTCAGAAGGGGAAAGTAGCTGCAAAACGGCAAAGTTTTGTGCGGAAATCGAACTTGGTTAAACCGTTCGCGGTGAGAAGATCGTCAAAGGGGCGAAGCTGACTAATCATATCATCATCGGAACAGCCGGGCGTTCGACCTTAAGAAGATTGCAATTTTTGTACCGGACGAGACGGGCGTTATGATCGCTGTTCTTTTTAGCCACGTACGAGCGGGAGGTGATGGGATTCGCCCAGTACATCGTAACCAATCCGATCATGATTCTTCTGGTGCGGGAGCAAGAATCACTCGATAACACCAAACACTACTACGTCAAATGCCGCAACCAGGACGAGAAATATCAAGCAATTTCAAACATGTACGGTGTGATTACCGTCGGACAAGCGATCATTTTCTGTCATATGATGTATAGGACAGTTGTAAACTCCAAGTAAACTTATTTTCGGCATTGTTAATCGATCGAAACAGGCACGGTTGGACCAGGATAATCACTCAGTAGCGGTACTGTCCGGTGATCTAACGGCGGAGCAACGGTTAGCCGTTCTGGATCGATCCTGAGCCGGACTAGAGAAGGTATTGATTGCAACGAACGTTTTGTCTAGGGGTAAGTCCACCACTTGATTCTGGCTGCAGCACCAAGTTACGGAGAGATTCTTCCGCCTTAGGTATCGATGTTGAACAGGTGACCATTGTCATCAACTTCGACCTGCCGATAGATTAGCAGGGACGAGCCGATTGCGAAACGTATCTACATCGAATTAGACGCACCGGTAGATTCGGTAAGTGTGACTCATTCTTGTGATCCTATAGATTGTATTTCTTCCCACTTCTTTAACAGAACGGAATCACCATCAACCTAGTGGGCAGTGATCGAAGCATGATGATTTGCAGATCAATCGAAAAACACTTCCGGAAAAAGATTCAGTTGCTAGACGCGGAGAACTCGGACGAAATTGATAAGATCGCACCGTAAAGTGTTTTCGACCAGCTACTGGTGAAAGGCATAGGAGCTTTTTTGGGTCATACTTGTTATGATTCTGAATTTATAATTTTATTAATTTTTTTTTCTTCCTTGACCTGACATATGTAACCAACAGGGTAATAAATTTACAATTAAAATTACAATTTATCTCTACCCAGTTCTATCCAAACATTTGAAAAGGGCCTAACTGCAAAATGTAACAAATTGAAATTTCATGTTTTCCATTAACAAATATCTACCCGAGCACGTACATAACGCAACATTTGATCATGAAGAATTTTGATAGCGATTTTACAACAATTAATAAAAGGGCCTAATTGATTTTTATGACCGAACTGATTATGAAAGGACCTAACTGATTGAAAAGTGCCTAACTAGCAATACACTCGTTTTAAATGGATTATAACGTATTATTGTATTATGGCTGATTGTAAAAGGCTTATAACATCTTTTTCATAATTTACATACAGGGTCAATCTGACCATCAAATTAGAATTCAGTTAATTCGTCTAACTTTCGGTGTAATATCAGACTTGAACATCATTTTTTGTGTGAGGTATTCTGCCGCTAGAAGCAAAACTGTCCCATGTGCTATGGGAATCCCTATACACATGGGACAATTATGCTTCTTGTGGCAGTAATGCAAGTAGTAGCAATATGCGCAATTCCTTAAACCTCTCTAGTGTTTCATGCAATAAGAATTACCACGAATTACTTATGGCAATAAATTTGAACTACGATTCTCACAATTGTTATACCAAAAATAGGTTTGTATCCGTACTGATTATTGGTAGCATTCCCTGAGACTTCCAGAACATTTAGTAGTAGCCATTGTTATCATAATCGATTTTTAACGTCAGCCAAAGTTTAAAGCCTAGGGTTTGGTTCGACCTGAAACCGATTGAGTCGGAGTCGGTTGTTATATTTGCGTTATATTTCCGGATTCCGAAGCGTGTTTCGAAAGGTAGTTTCCCCGAGACTTGTGAAAGCGGTAAAGGCGGCCAAGGCAATCAGATTTGCTTCTTAATGGTCAAACGCCGATTAAGAGTTACGATTCGGACAATTACAATAGATTTGGTTTGAGCGAATTTCGATCATTTCCCTGGGTCTTCTGGAACCGGTAGAAGCAGCCAATTTAGATAGAAAATGGCCAGCCAATGATTTAAATTTCCGATTGCAGGAATTGTGCTGTCTAAATTGGTCAGACTGAACTTCCCCGAGACATCCGGAACCGTCACAAATAAGCATTATGATTAATCATGCTCGAAATATGATTCACGCTGAGTACGTCACTTCCCTGAGAGCTTCATGAATAGCAAATAGGTTTACAATTGTTACCGATTTCATACACATCCGTGATGAATTAATAAAATACATCATTTAAAACATTTAAATGACAACAGAAATATAAAAAAGAAATAAACAAACAACAGCTGATGTCGTTTTCCAGTTATCAAAAGCGACATCTAACAGCAAACACACAGACTAGTTTTCGCGAGCAAATGTCAAAATTCCGCACGGAAGAAGGAAAAATATTTCGCGACCTCATTTCGCAAGAGGTGCATACTAAGCTTAAAGCTTACGAGTTTATAGAGTGTTGTTACACTACCGTGGGAAACCTGAACTATTCCAGCCTAGGGGCAAACAAGGAAAACATTTTACGTATCAATGTATCGGCTGGTATAAACAAAGTTTTATAATGATCTGTAGTATCAGATTAATCGTATAACAGATGTAAGACGGGATTTGTACATCCACATTAGGACCGGCCTATTTTTTGTTCGACTGAATAACTCAATGATAATTTAACTTATTCTGATTGCGAATTTGGCGACGCCAAAAAGTAAAGTGCTCTATTACAAGTGATGTCCTGGTATTACACACGTTTTCGATTATTATCATACGCATGCATTGTAATTCTCTCTCACTCACGCAAGAAGAGGCTTATCCGATGTCCAACTTTTCCGAGATAAAGTCCACATAAAACAAGATAAATTTCACGAGAATTCAAATTGTTACTTGTTTTTTTTCTGTAGCGCGTTATTAAAAATAATGACATGCTAATTTAGAAGCGCTTCTATTTGACCGGTACAGTGCTTTCAAGGGGTTACAGCACTGTAGATTTTTTAAAACATTTAATTTTTATTTATTGGTTGAATTTTGTTTACTGGTGCTTTAGGATGCTGAAAATGATATTCCGAAAAATGAATCGCGAAAACAATAAATAAATATTCAAATTTTTCGCTACGCCTCTTATGTATACCCCGAGTATACTGAAAACGTTAACCGTGTTTTTCTCGAAATAAATTTGTTTGATCTGGCCGGAAATGTAACTCGAACAAATGAATTTTTATCAGCCTAAAATTTTTACAGCATGTTCAAGATTAATTTCTCCAGCGATGTACGTGGGATTTAATTTTTTCATTGCATAATTTTTAATAAGCAATTTTGTGTCGATTTTTAACACATTTTCAGCGTTTTTCGACTAAAAAATGTGCCATTTCGCGAAAAATCAAGACATAGAAAAAATCTTACGTACGCCGCTTGCTGTCGCTCTAAGAAGTTTAAAAAGCTTTGGTTTTTGGCTCTGGGTCAAAAATTACGGGACATAGAGTTCCGGCCGTGGACCCCTTCCAAAAAAAACTCCCCGACGGGAAAGTGCTGCACAGCCGCCATCTTGTGATGAAATTACTCAAATAAATCATTTTTTTTGCAATTCATTACTTATGTTATATATCTCATTAACCCTCCGGATGTCGCGCTTATGGCCCACTGAACGAGCAGCCGCTGATGCTTTGAGACAATTTCGCTAGATTTTCAGAGCAGCGTGCACTGCCAGAAAGTTAAACAAGATCTCGATTCATCTCATTATTGCGCCAAGATAAATTCCAGAAATATGCCTATTTTTCGTGCTCTATAGTGGCGTAACCCCTCAATAATTAGTTCTAGAATCTTTTGACGGCATTTTTCTTCTTTGCCATCATTTAAATAAATTAGTTGGTTTTCTCTCGAATTTCCACGCGATGGAATAATAAGAGAGAGAATTAAAATTAAAACCTAACATGTTCGGGTACGAGTATAGCAAAGAAATTCAAAATGGCAAATCCACCGTTTTTGCAGTACATACTAAATTGTTCCAAGGAACGTTTATCTGTTTACCGTGATTTTATAATTTGTAAAACTTATAATATTAAGTTTATGTATCAGAGGATATTTATGACCTCACCGAATAAAAATCTTCTTGTGTAAACTTTGAACCTATAGTTGATTTCGTGACGTGAGGATGTGCTTTTGTTTTCATTTCGATCCGAAAAAGAAATATGATCTACGTTTATCCCAAAAATTAACGTAAACTTCGTATTCTATACATATATTAATCAATTCACCTGTATGTATTCATGCATACACTTCGAATCGAGTACACTTCCATGATTTTTATTCTTAGTCCAATTAGGTGATTCAAATTTCCTGACAAACAGAAATATAGGATTTTATTCATGATGAAATAAGTTTTTATGGATATTTAGTAATATTATATCAGACAATACTAATTATCCTCAACATATTCCATTTTCTTCTCAAAATTATCAATTTCGAATGCTCTAGTAATGCCAACGAAGTAAGTACGTAATAGTTTAATAGTTCTGCACTTTACTGCCCATGATCGCAAATCAGTCCCATAAAGATAGGAAATCCCATAGAAAACAGGACAAATATGCGATCATGGGTAGTTTAGGTGTAAGTCGCATTTTAGTCATGCTTGGGTCAGTAAAAGCCAAATATTTTACGCTTTTTTGGCTATTCTCGAGCGACGTAGCGATACAAAAAATATTTCGTTCTAATTCTAATATAAAATTTTTGAAAATCTACACTTGTACTGCATTACAACGATAGCATTAGTTAGACTAATAATATAGTGCAATAAGAGCAGAATGTTAAAGGTTGTTCTACGCGGCTTATGAACTGCCCTTGAATTTTAATTGCAAATATGGGAAATCGTTCAACGTATCTTTGGTATGTGTGCAAAGAACTAGAATATTTGAGTGAAAATTCTGCTAAAAAAACTAGGAGTGGGTAATGTCCGGGACATAACCGCGGTGTTAACGTAGGACTAAACTTGGGTATATCATATGACATTCATGGATAATTTGAACCAATGCACTTTTTGAATGAATGTTTACTGGAAATATCAAGTCGAATGAGATTGCCACATTCACTGATTTTCTAGGACTTGCAAAAACCTTCGGGTTTGCAGATCAATTTGATACACATTTGCTTATATGAATCATGTAAAGAAGAATTGACAGGCGCAAACTCAATCCAAGTTATTAAATGGAACTTTATAATTCAATTCTTTCTCCATTATGTTTTCATCCTAATAAGAACGGTTTGCAGATAACTATTTTTGGTGATACCAGACGAGAATCCCTTCTAACGATTTGAACCTTGCCCGAATTCGCTTCTACTGCGTACATACACGAACATTCCCCTTTCGCAGCTCACATCGAATGAGCATTGTATATCGCAATGCGATCTCTTTTATAAACTTCTTAGTGCAGATGGAAGTCCGTCCTTTTGTGCGACAAATGGAAATATTTTCATCATTCTTTTTGGTGTGGCTTTCGCTTAGTAGCAGGGTTGCCACATTCACTAATGTTCTTGAAAGATTTGCAAAAACCACCAATCAAAGCAGGCTAATCAATGCTTTTACAAAATCTATCAAAATTTACGGTAAAATCTACGGAATCTACTACACAATTGTTTTGATTATTTCCCAACGAATCGCGCAAAAATATGTTTGTTCCGTACCAGGGCCGGCGGAAAGCGTGGGTAGTATGGGTAGTACTACCCACTCGAAAATAACCGAGTGGGTAATTACCCACTCGAAATTTTGAACCATTTCAAAAAATTTAGATGTTCAACGCATGTATCTCGCACTACACACATTTGAAAACATCGATGTACCACAGTTCCATTTGCATAAACGAAGAAGAGCAGCTTGCGAATTAGTAACTCTGTCCACTTCTGAGAGCGATGAATTTCACGCAGGGCGACGACAGTTCTTGGTTGGCAGCGATAAGGCAGTAGCTATGATTTGGTTGGTAGTCCAAATGCAGCTTCTCGTTGAGCAGCACACATACGTGCGTTCTGCTCTGTGGCTTAGACACGTCTGGCTTTAAGAAAAACTGTGACACCCATATTTATAGGTTCTAGCATTAATGTTGATTCGCATTAAAAGTAATTTTTGAACTTTTTAAACAAGTTTTACATAGCAAACAAGGTATCAATAGCAAGCGTTGAACGTTTTCCTTTCGATTTATGCAACAATAATAGTAATTCCTTTAGTAGGAGAAAAGTTATTAAGGTTCAAAGTGTACGTAACGCATCCGTTTTGAAAATTTTGAAATGACACCCAGTATAGTAAAGACAGACGTAAGTCCTACGTCAAAAAAAGATGGGTGGGTAATGTCTAGGACATAACCGGTATGTCGTGACTACTCGTTTGACTTGTAATTGAAATCGAATGATAATCAATGAAATATGTGGGAATGTTTCCAGTTATTCTTTATAATAATTATGGTGGTTTGAAAAGAACCTTTGTTGTTGGCGTCTGCGTTGATAGAAGATGCGCTGGATTCTATTCTCGTTGAGACATTCATTCATGAAATGAACAAATTTCATATTTTCTTGCTTTGAAATATCAATGTTAAAATCTCTCGAAACAACCATCGGAATCTTTTTTCTAGCGTACAGAAATGAATCACGCTTACCGAAAAACTAGGAGCGTCCGGGACATAACCGCGATTATCATATTCTTAAAATTCTGCTTGTATCTCTTTCGAATTGCTAAATTTTACGCATTAAGTTCGATTCACCGGGCTCAGCGAAATTTTCCTGGGGATCCCGTTCGTTAATCTATTCAGTAAAACAATTTTATTACCGAGTTCTCCGCATTGAATACAGGTCAATAAGCATCTGTCAATACTCAATAAGAGTTAGTAGTTTGCGGTAAATTTATGTCGATAAAAGTTAAGGAATGCACGTTTTAGTCAAGATCTTTTAAGGTTGTACAGAAAACTTTCACACAAATGAATTGTTCTACATCAATACCCCGGTCATGTTCCGGGCATTACATACTCCATTTCTCATTTCTTTCAAAATTTCAATTTAAACGCAAATATCATTTCATATAATGATTTCAACAAGCAGATAATGTACTTGTATGACAGGTGGTAGTGTTTTGAAGCGGTTTTAGTGGTGGTAACAACATAAAATCGTGTATTGGACATTTTACAATGATTCTCCTTAACCCCGTAAAACCACGGGGTTGGCAGCAGAGGGTTAAGTTGTTTGGAAGAGATGACAGTTATTGTATGATAACTAGAAATATAAAATTGTTCTATAAATTGCAAAGTTATTGACGTGTTGACCTGAAAATCTGTCATTTCATTCATATAGTAACAATCATTGAAATTATGTCAATTTATGCTTTGCAAGATATGAAATAACTTCGAAATGTGGTCACGACACCCCTGTTATGTCATATACATTACCAACCAATCTTTTCCATTTTGCATTCGTCCTAATAAGGACGGTTTGTAGATGACTATGTTGATACAAGACGAGAATCTTTTGAAACAATTCAAACCTTGCCGATGATTGTTTTTACTGCAACCTTCGAGTTTGCAGATTAAAAAAAACATTTTCTTATGATTCACTGGTAAAAGTACAGAATTAACAAGCGCAAACTTAATACTAGTTAATAAAAGAAACTTTCTAATTAAAATATTTTTCCATTTTGCATTCGTCCTAATAAGGACAGTTTGTAGATAACTATGTTGATACAAGACAAGAATCTTTTGAAACAATTCAAACCTTGCCGACGATCGTTTTTACTGCGTACATACATACGATCTTTCCCCTTTCGCAGCTCACACCGAATGAGCACGTTTCGTATCAAGGCGTTCCTATTTATTGACTTCACAATGCAGATGGAAGGCCCTCCTTTTGTTCGATAAATGAAAATATATTCATCATTCGTTTTGGTGTAGCTTTCGCTTAGTGGCAGAGTTGCCACATTCACTGATTTTCTTGGCAGGATTTGCAAAAACCTTCGGGTTTGTAGATTAGAAAAACATTTTCTTATGATTCACTGGTAAAAGTACAGAATTGACAAGCGCAAACTTAATACTAGTTAATAAAAGAAACTTTCTAATTAAATTCTTTTTCCATTTTGCTTTCGTCCTAATAAGGACGGTTTGTAGATAACTATATTGATACAAGACAAGAATCTTTTGAAACAATTCAAACCTTGCCGACGATTGTTTTTACTGCGTACATACATACGATCTTTCCCCTTTCGCAGCTCACACCGAATGAGCACGTTTCGTATCAAGGCGTTCCTATTTATTGACTTCACAATTCAGATGGAAGGCCATCCTTTTGTTCGATAAATGAAAATATTTTCATCATTCGTTTTGGTGTGTAAGTAGGGGTTTGCCCACTACTCGGGTTCTTATTTGCCCGGCGTACCCTTCTTCTCAGGGCGGCCTAGGTGCTTCTACAGAATTTCGGATTTCGTTTCACAACAAAAAAAGGTAAACAAACAAATGAAATTCTAACTTTACCGTTTATTCTTCCGAAACTCTCCTCTGCTAATCGTTCCTTGCAGTCCGCTGCTGTTGACGACGGGAAGGCGACGGTTTTGTCCGACCGGCCGGGACTACAACGGCCGAGTTCTCCCGGATTGTCGTTGGCTGCTCCGACAGCGGTCCTTGGCAGTTAGCTAGGGAGGTGAGCTTGGCTCCTTTGTTGGAACCTCCCTAGCGACGTTGGCGAACTATCGCCGGATCAACTTGCTCGCCGCAAGTGATCCCGGAAGTCACCGCAGTGCACTTCCCAGGGGGAACCTTTGTCCACCCTGCTTCGTTCTCCTTGGCTATTAGCTATAGAGGAGAGCTTGGCTCGTTCGACTTATCCTCTATAGCGAGAACGGTCGGTGTACGGTTCCTTGGATTTTAGCCGGGGACGCGAGAATGCTCCTTTATGGTTAGCTGTCCCACTTCGGCGAACCAACACCACTCACTTCACTAGTGCCCGAACCACGGGCCGGCACTATTCGACGGTTTTATATCGCCGTCGCACGCGCGCACTGAATTCTTTCTTCTAGTGGCGGGGAACTGTCCCGAAAAAAGAGAACACTTATCTCGACGTCTGTTTGAAGCCGTGGTCCGTCACTTTCTGTCCACTCTAACACGATGGCCGCCTTCCGCACTCGACTATCACAAACCGCCAACCGCCTTGCCGCACAGCTGTCAACGATGAGCAGCATAACCAGTACACACGAATTTTTGCAAGAGGAGAGCGGTAGCCTACCTAAGCCCTATGTTACTAATTCACAAACATAAAACAAAAATTATCTAACCTATCTGTACGAATAAAACCGTTCACAAACGCGAAAATGAACAAAAATTTACAACTAAAGCTTAGTATGCACCTCTTGCGAAATGAGTTCGCGAAATATTTCTCCTTCTTCCGTGCGGAATTTTGACATTTGCTCGCGAAAACTAGTCTGTGTGTTTGCTGTTAGATGTCGCTTTTGATAACTGAAAAACGACATCAGCTGTTGTTTATTTCTTTTTTTATATTTCTGCTATCATATGAATGTTTTAAATTATGTATTTTATTAATTCATCACGGATGTGTATGTAATCGGTAACAATTGTAAACCTATTTGCCATTCATGAAGCTCTCAGGGAAGTGACGTACTCATATTTCGAGCATGATTAATTATAATGCTTATTTGTGACGGTTCCGGATGACTCGGGGAAGTTGTCTGACCAATTTAGACAGCACAATTCCTGCAATCGGAAATTTAAATCATTGGCTGGCCATTTTTTATCTAAATTGGCTGCTTCTACCGGTTCTAGAAGACCCAGGGAAATGATCGAAATTCGCTCAAACCAAATCTATTGTAATCAAAAGTCTAAATCGGCGTTTGACCATTAAGAAGCAAATCTGATTGCCTTGGCCGCCTTTACCGCTTTCACAAGTCTCGGGGAAACTACCTTTCGAAACACGTTTCTGAATCCGGAATGGATTCCAGCGCAAATATAACAACCGACTCCGACTCAATCGGTTTCAGGTCGAACCAAACTCTAGGCTTTAAACTTTGGCTGACGTTAAAAATCGATTATGATAACAATGGCTACTACTAAAGGTTCTGGAAGTCTCAGGGAATGCTACCAATAATCAGTACGGATACAAACCTATTTTTGGTATAACAATTGTGAGAATCATAATTCAAATTTATTGCCATAAGTAATTCGTGGTAATTCTTATTGCATGAAACACTAGAGAAGGTTTAAGGAATCCCGGGAAAGTGTTCCATGGTCTGAATCGTGATTCCAAATTACTGGATTATATTATATAACTAAATTAGTCACTTAACAAAACCGAAGGTCAAACGAATCGTCAACCAATCGGATCAACAACTGCTGTACTTCAAGAATACCGTATGTGCTATAGCACGTTTACTTAATCACCAGGCTGCTTTTTTGTATGCTAGACGGTGGGTACCGGTATGTGTGAACGATCACGTTTGCGACCGGGTTTGTATTATCGCGAAGTTCTCAAGCGATGCTATGTGATGCGCGCATTTATGTGACGTTTGTGTGACGAGTCTAGTAGAGCATTCATCATCATTGAGTATTGTATATCAAATATAAAACATTGATCATTAAATACTAAATATCACGCATTGAATATGTATATTAAACATTGAATTTTATATTTTATATATTAAATATCAAATGTTAAATGTTAAATATTCAATAATAAATATTATCCAAAATATCCAAAAATAAAAATCTGATTTTTTTTTAAATTTTGCACTGTCAGACCCGCTTAAGGAAAATTTAGCCTAAATAATCAGAAAGGATTGTGAGACATCTACACTGATAAAATATAAATGAATAATAAATAAATAGAGAAATAAATAAACCAATAAGTAATTAAATTGGTAAATAAATTAATGAATAATTTCTCGGTTTATAGGCATTAACATAAACATTTCACATATGTTTCAGCACATATCGAAGGACGATGGTTTCGTCTAGCACATTATGCAAAGAACGAAGGGGCGAATGTTTAAACGGCTTGGTTTATTACAGAGTAAAAAGTAAACCAAAAAAATAACATTGTTACTTACGATACGACCTAATGAAAATTTTCCCCAGAAATAAATGAACATATAAGTAAATAATGAAGGAATAAATAAATGTAAAAATATACTAAATTCAAACCCAGTCACTTTCGCCTTGAATCGCTTCAAAGCATATATCAGTTAAGATATCTTTTTGTGTTTTTATAGCTATGTTTTGTCTTCTTGGAATTTTGATTCACATGATAATGAGCAAAATATTTTTCATCTTCTGCTTCAAGGTTAGTCTTTCGGATAATTTTTCCACCGCTTTCTCTACTGGCCGTTCAACGCCAAAATAAAATAAAAAAACAAAGTCGGGTTCTTAAAAGTCCATTTAACTGATAGTTATAACCATTAACTGAATTCTAAATTGATGGTCAGATTGACCCCACTGAACATCATAAAATCAGATTGGCCCTGTATGTAAATTATGGAAAAGATGTTAAAAGCCTTTTACAATCAGTTATAATACAATACGTTATAATCCATTTAAAACGAGTGTATTGCTAGTTAGGCACTTTTCAATAAGTTAGGTCCTTTCATAATCAGTTCGGTCATAAAAATCAATTAGGCCCTTTTATAAATTGTTGTAAAATCGCTATCAAAATTCTTCATAATCAAATGTTGCGTTATGTACGTGCTCGGGTAGATATTTGTTAATGGAAAACATGAAATTTCAATTTGTTACATTTTGCAGTTAGGCCCTTTTCAAATGTTTGGATAGAACTGGGTAGAGCTAAATTGTAACTGTAAATTTATTAGCTTACGATACCCTGTTGGTTACATTTGTATACCTTATGTCAGGTCAAGAAAGAAAAAAAAATTAAAAAAAATAAAATTATAAATTCAGAATCAAAACAAGAATGACCCAAAAAAGCTCCTACGCCTTTCACCAGTAGCTGGTCGAAAACATACGGTGCGATCTTTTCAATTTCGTCCGAATTCTCCGCGTCTAGCAACTGAATCTTTTTTCCGGAAGTGCTTTTTGATTGATCTGCAAATCATCATGCTTCGATCACTGCCCACTAGGTTGATGGTGATTCCGTTCTGTTAAAGAAGTGGGAAGAAATACAATCTATAGGATCACGAGAATGAGTCACACTTACCGAATCTACCGGTGCGTCTAATTCGATGTAGATACGTTTCGCAATCGGCTCGTCCCTGCTGATCCATCGGCAGGTCGAAGTTGACGACAATGGTCACCTGTTCGGCGTCGATACCTAAGACGAAAGAATCTCTCCGTAACCTGGTGCTGTAGCCAGAATCAAGTGGTGGAACTTACCCCTGGACAAAACGTTCGTTATAATCTGTACCTTCTCTAGTCCGGTTCGGAATCGATCCAGAGCGTCCAACCGTTGCTCCACCGTCAGATCACCGGACAGTACCGCTACCGAGTGACCATCCTGGGACAGCCTGCCGGTCAACCAACCGGCCGTTTTGCGTACCTGTTTCGATCGATTAACAGTTCTGATAATAAGTTTACTTGGAGTTTACAACTGTCCTATACATCATATGACAGCAAATGATCGCTTGTCCGACGGTAATCACACAATTTCTCGTCCTGGTTGCGGAACTTGACGTAGTACTGTTTGATGTTATCGAGTGATTTTTGCTCCTGCGCCTGCCGAATGACTATCGGATTGGGTACGATGTACTCGGCAAACTCCATCACCTCGCGCTCGTACGTGGCCAAGAAGAACACCCACCATAACACCCGCCTCGTCCAGTACAAAAAGGGAAAACTAGGTCGTACGTCCTGAACTTTATACCCCAGTCCATTAGCTTGCCGGGTGTTCCGATGATGATATGATTAGTCAGCTTCGCCCCTTTGATGGTCTCCTCACCGCGAACGGCGTAAGGAAGTTTGATTTCCGGACAAAACTTTGCCATTTTGGCAGCTACTTCCCCCTTCTGAATTGCCAGCTCATACGTGGGGGAAAGGCAAATCACCTGCAGATAGTTTTTTAACTGATGGACTCAACTGAGCATTGCCAGCACGAAGGCAGCGGTTTTTTCTATTCCCGACTGACTCTGGGCGATTATATTCCGTGGCGGACCGGTCAACAGAGTAGGTAGAGCCATCTCCTGAATCTTGGACGGGGCGTTGAAACCCATCGCATAGACTCTCTGTAGTAATTCCTGCTTCATGTGCAAAGCTTCGAAAGTTTTAACCAACCAATCCTTCCGCTGCACCTCCAGATCCAGCTTTGATTCTACTAGACCTTAACGAACATCTTTCATTAGCAAACTTGCATCCGCCGGGCTAAAAGATTAGTCATGGATAATTTTAGCTGATACTAAATATTTCGGGAGAAAATTTATAATAGGACGTAAGCAACAATGAGATTCTCTTTGGGGTCTTTCTCTTCTGTTTATTACTCGGTCGTTTCAATATTTAGTACTCAACTCTTTGCCTAATATTTTAGTAAAAACCATCGGCTATGTACTGGAAAATTAGTGCAAAGTGTTATAGTGACGTCATAATAATCGAAGGAGAAAGTAAACAAAGAGAGGCTCTCAATGTTCCTTATGGCCTAATCAAAATTTTCTGCAGATTTCGACTTACTTGAATGCCTCTCCATCTTCCGCGGAGGAATTTTCTCTTGCAGCTTGTTTTTCTTCTGGAGCTGCTAGAGTCAGAATTTCCGTAGCTACCGAACTCCAAACATCAGGTGCAGCTTTGGTTCTACTGCCGGTGGACTAGGTTTTTCCGCATTCTCTTTCTCTGGACTGCCAGCCGCCGGCTCTGAATCCTTATCCTTGGTGATATGTACTCAGTTCGCTAACCTATTTGTATTAAAAAGAAAAAAAAAATTAAAAATTCAAATCCCATCCCAATGATCGCTTCAAAAATAGGTTATAACAAAAAAACAATTACCGAGTGCAGAAATTTCTTGATCCGTCGTCTTTTTGGCCCAGTTATCGGCAGCGCTTGCCATCGTTTCGATCGGGTATTAAAATTCAATAGCAAGGTACAAAGTATGGGAAATCGTCCTGAATCAGCACGGGTACTGTCCCTCGGATGGTTTATTCCTTGCAATTCGCTGAAATTTTGACCAGAGCGACCTTGCGGAAAAAAACGATGCCTTCTTTTGCCTGCTCACTTCCCTGCCATGAAACCGATGATGAGCGCTTATTCCAAACGGTTAGCCGATTGAACATGACGTGCCATTATGTTTGTTCTGTGAATTGATAAGGACATCTAGATATGCAAAGGAATGTTTGGAGGAGGGATGCTACTGGTAAATACATACCGAAAGAGAAAGTCCTTTCCGAGCATATTGATGTTGTGTTTTCTGTTGATCCATTATCACTGCGTTCTCTTGCTGGGTGATTACCATGATATACAACATATGTTGGTGTTCGATCTGAAAAAAATCATAATAAAAAATATCCGTAAATGAGTGAACTCGACAGTTTTTTTCGGCATTTAATTAGCAAGGGACTGGAAGGTGAAGTGTATTTTTCAATATTTAGAGCCATAGTACTCAAGGGAGAGCAAGGTGTTGAAAGGAGAAAGTTTAGAAAAGCGTGGAAAGATCATATATGCAAGCTTAGAGCTCACCGGCGACTTAACCCTTTGTCTGCTGCCGTAGTGGTCAGGGTCTTTTGGCATTAGAAATGCGAATCACCTGAGTCTACGGCATGTCCGAACAAGCGTAAAGTAACTTGTTACTTCATGCTGTCGGAACCGACAAAAAGTTAAGTCACGGTAAACTTCCACACTAAGCATTTGCGACGTTGAAACTCATTGAATGAGTCAGTTTTTGTTTGTTCCCTCACCAATTGCCTGCCTGAGTGATTTTATTTTATCGACTATTGTGACTGGCTCAGCGTGTGTGACAATATGGTCACATGTGTTGCTGATTTGCACGGTGTCGGCAGCTTTCACCCAACGCTGCAACGATGAATCCCCATCACGGTAAGTTCTATTTTTACCATTTTTTTGTTAACCATTTTTGTTAACGACCTATTGAGTTAATTTGTCAACAGTTTTTTTCGGCATTTAATTAGCAAGGGACTGGAAGGTGAAGTATATTTTTCAATATTTAGAGCCATAGTACTCAAGGGAGAGCAAGGTGTTGAAAGGAGAAAGTTTAGAAAAGCGTGGAAAGATCATATATGCAAGCTTAGAGCTCACCGGCGACTTAACCCTTTGTCTGCTGCCGTAGTGGTCAGGGTCTTTTGGCATTAGAAATGCGAATCACCTGAGTCTACGGCATGTCCGAACAAGCGTAAAGTAACTTGTTACTTCATGCTGTCGGAACCGACAAAAAGTTAAGTCACGGTAAACTTCCACACTAAGCATTTGCGACGTTGAAACTCATTGAATGAGTCAGTTTTTGTTTGTTCCCTCACCAATTGCCTGCCTGAGTGATTTTATTTTATCGACTATTGTGACTGGCTCAGCGTGTGTGACAATATGGTCACATGTGTTGCTGATTTGCACGGTGTCGGCAGCTTTCACCCAACGCTGCAACGATGAATCCCCATCACGGTAAGTTCTATTTTTACCATTTTTTTGTTAACCATTTTTGTTAACGACCTATTGAGTTAATTTGTCAACAGTTTTTTTCGGCATTTAATTAGCAAGGGACTGGAAGGTGAAGTATATTTTTCAATATTTAGAGCCATAGTACTCAAGGGAGAGCAAGGTGTTGAAAGGAGAAAGTTTAGAAAAGCGTGGAAAGATCATATATGCAAGCTTAGAGCTCACCGGCGACTTAACCCTTTGTCTGCTGCCGTAGTGGTCAGGGTCTTTTGGCATTAGAAATGCGAATCACCTGAGTCTACGGCATGTCCGAACAAGCGTAAAGTAACTTGTTACTTCATGCTGTCGGAACCGACAAAAAGTTAAGTCACGGTAAACTTCCACACTAAGCATTTGCGACGTTGAAACTCATTGAATGAGTCAGTTTTTGTTTGTTCCCTCACCAATTGCCTGCCTGAGTGATTTTATTTTATCGACTATTGTGACTGGCTCAGCGTGTGTGACAATATGGTCACATGTGTTGCTGATTTGCACGGTGTCGGCAGCTTTCACCCAACGCTGCAACGATGAATCCCCATCACGGTAAGTTCTATTTTTACCATTTTTTTGTTAACCATTTTTGTTAACGACCTATTGAGTTAATTTGTCAACAGTTTTTTTCGGCATTTAATTAGCAAGGGACTGGAAGGTGAAGTATATTTTTCAATATTTAGAGCCATAGTACTCAAGGGAGAGCAAGGTGTTGAAAGGAGAAAGTTTAGAAAAGCGTGGAAAGATCATATATGCAAGCTTAGAGCTCACCGGCGACTTAACCCTTTGTCTGCTGCCGTAGTGGTCAGGGTCTTTTGGCATTAGAAATGCGAATCACCTGAGTCTACGGCATGTCCGAACAAGCGTAAAGTAACTTGTTACTTCATGCTGTCGGAACCGACAAAAAGTTAAGTCACGGTAAACTTCCACACTAAGCATTTGCGACGTTGAAACTCATTGAATGAGTCAGTTTTTGTTTGTTCCCTCACCAATTGCCTGCCTGAGTGATTTTATTTTATCGACTATTGTGACTGGCTCAGCGTGTGTGACAATATGGTCACATGTGTTGCTGATTTGCACGGTGTCGGCAGCTTTCACCCAACGCTGCAACGATGAATCCCCATCACGGTAAGTTCTATTTTTACCATTTTTTTGTTAACCATTTTTGTTAACGACCTATTGAGTTAATTTGTCAACAGTTTTTTTCGGCATTTAATTAGCAAGGGACTGGAAGGTGAAGTATATTTTTCAATATTTAGAGCCATAGTACTCAAGGGAGAGCAAGGTGTTGAAAGGAGAAAGTTTAGAAAAGCGTGGAAAGATCATATATGCAAGCTTAGAGCTCACCGGCGACTTAACCCTTTGTCTGCTGCCGTAGTGGTCAGGGTCTTTTAGCATTAGAAATGCGAATCACCTGAGTCTACGGCATGTCCGAACAAGCGTAAAGTAACTTGTTACTTCATGCTGTCGGAACCGACAAAAAGTTAAGTCACGGTAAACTTCCACACTAAGCATTTGCGACGTTGAAACTCATTGAATGAGTCAGTTTTTGTTTGTTCCCTCACCAATTGCCTGCCTGAGTGATTTTATTTTATCGACTATTGTGACTGGCTCAGCGTGTGTGACAATATGGTCACATGTGTTGCTGATTTGCACGGTGTCGGCAGCTTTCACCCAACGCTGCAACGATGAATCCCCATCACGGTAAGTTCTATTTTTACCATTTTTTTGTTAACCATTTTTGTTAACGACCTATTGAGTTAATTTGTCAACAGTTTTTTTGGGCATTTAATTAGCAAGGGACTGGAAGGTGAAGTATATTTTTCAATATTTAGAGCCATAGTACTCAAGGGAGAGCAAGGTGTTGAAAGGAGAAAGTTTAGAAAAGCGTGGAAAGATCATATATGCAAGCTTAGAGCTCACCGGCGACTTAACCCTTTGTCTGCTGCCGTAGTGGTCAGGGTCTTTTAGCATTAGAAATGCGAATCACCTGAGTCTACGGCATGTCCGAACAAGCGTAAAGTAACTTGTTACTTCATGCTGTCGGAACCGACAAAAAGTTAAGTCACGGTAAACTTCCACACTAAGCATTTGCGACGTTGAAACTCATTGAATGAGTCAGTTTTTGTTTGTTCCCTCACCAATTGCCTGCCTGAGTGATTTTATTTTATCGACTATTGTGACTGGCTCAGCGTGTGTGACAATATGGTCACATGTGTTGCTGATTTGCACGGTGTCGGCAGCTTTCACCCAACGCTGCAACGATGAATCCACACACGCTGAGCCAGTCACAATAGTCGATAAAATAAAATCACTCAGGCAGGCAATTGGTGAGGGAACAAACAAAAACTGACTCATTCAATGAGTTTCAACGTCGCAAATGCTTAGTGTGGAAGTTTACCGTGACTTAACTTTTTGTCGGTTCCGACAGCATGAAGTAACAAGTTACTTTACGCTTGTTCGGACATGCCGTAGACTCAGGTGATTCGCATTTCTAATGCTAAAAGACCCTGACCACTACGGCAGCAGACAAAGGGTTAAGTCGCCGGTGAGCTCTAAGCTTGCATATATGATCTTTCCACGCTTTTCTAAACTTTCTCCTTTCAACACCTTGCTCTCCCTTGAGTACTATGGCTCTAAATATTGAAAAATATACTTCACCTTCCAGTCCCTTGCTAATTAAATGCCGAAAAAAACTGTTGACAAATTAACTCAATAGGTCGTTAACAAAAATGGTTAACAAAAAAATGGTAAAAATAGAACTTACCGTGATGGGGATTCATCGTTGCAGCGTTGGGTGAAAGCTGCCGACACCGTGCAAATCAGCAACACATGTGACCATATTGTCACACACGCTGAGCCAGTCACAATAGTCGATAAAATAAAATCACTCAGGCAGGCAATTGGTGAGGGAACAAACAAAAACTGACTCATTCAATGAGTTTCAACGTCGCAAATGCTTAGTGTGGAAGTTTACCGTGACTTAACTTTTTGTCGGTTCCGACAGCATGAAGTAACAAGTTACTTTACGCTTGTTCGGACATGCCGTAGACTCAGGTGATTCGCATTTCTAATGCCAAAAGACCCTGACCACTACGGCAGCAGACAAAGGGTTAAGTCGCCGGTGAGCTCTAAGCTTGCATATATGATCTTTCCACGCTTTTCTAAACTTTCTCCTTTCAACACCTTGCTCTCCCTTGAGTACTATGGCTCTAAATATTGAAAAATATACTTCACCTTCCAGTCCCTTGCTAATTAAATGCCGAAAAAAACTGTTGACAAATTAACTCAATAGGTCGTTAACAAAAATGGTTAACAAAAAAATGGTAAAAATAGAACTTACCGTGATGGGGATTCATCGTTGCAGCGTTGGGTGAAAGCTGCCGACACCGTGCAAATCAGCAACACATGTGACCATATTGTCACACACGCTGAGCCAGTCACAATAGTCGATAAAATAAAATCACTCAGGCAGGCAATTGGTGAGGGAACAAACAAAAACTGACTCATTCAATGAGTTTCAACGTCGCAAATGCTTAGTGTGGAAGTTTACCGTGACTTAACTTTTTGTCGGTTCCGACAGCATGAAGTAACAAGTTACTTTACGCTTGTTCGGACATGCCGTAGACTCAGGTGATTCGCATTTCTAATGCCAAAAGACCCTGACCACTACGGCAGCAGACAAAGGGTTAAGTCGCCGGTGAGCTCTAAGCTTGCATATATGATCTTTCCACGCTTTTCTAAACTTTCTCCTTTCAACACCTTGCTCTCCCTTGAGTACTATGGCTCTAAATATTGAAAAATATACTTCACCTTCCAGTCCCTTGCTAATTAAATGCCGAAAAAAACTGTTGACAAATTAACTCAATAGGTCGTTAACAAAAATGGTTAACAAAAAAAATGGTAAAAATAGAACTTACCGTGATGGGGATTCATCGTTGCAGCGTTGGGTGAAAGCTGCCGACACCGTGCAAATCAGCAACACATGTGACCATATTGTCACACACGCTGAGCCAGTCACAATAGTCGATAAAATAAAATCACTCAGGCAGGCAATTGGTGAGGGAACAAACAAAAACTGACTCATTCAATGAGTTTCAACGTCGCAAATGCTTAGTGTGGAAGTTTACCGTGACTTAACTTTTTGTCGGTTCCGACAGCATGAAGTAACAAGTTACTTTACGCTTGTTCGGACATGCCGTAGACTCAGGTGATTCGCATTTCTAATGCCAAAAGACCCTGACCACTACGGCAGCAGACAAAGGGTTAAGTCGCCGGTGAGCTCTAAGCTTGCATATATGATCTTTCCACGCTTTTCTAAACTTTCTCCTTTCAACACCTTGCTCTCCCTTGAGTACTATGGCTCTAAATATTGAAAAATATACTTCACCTTCCAGTCCCTTGCTAATTAAATGCCGAAAAAAACTGTTGACAAATTAACTCAATAGGTCGTTAACAAAAATGGTTAACAAAAAAATGGTAAAAATAGAACTTACCGTGATGGGGATTCATCGTTGCAGCGTTGGGTGAAAGCTGCCGACACCGTGCAAATCAGCAACACATGTGACCATATTGTCACACACGCTGAGCCAGTCACAATAGTCGATAAAATAAAATCACTCAGGCAGGCAATTGGTGAGGGAACAAACAAAAACTGACTCATTCAATGAGTTTCAACGTCGCAAATGCTTAGTGTGGAAGTTTACCGTGACTTAACTTTTTGTCGGTTCCGACAGCATGAAGTAACAAGTTACTTTACGCTTGTTCGGACATGCCGTAGACTCAGGTGATTCGCATTTCTAATGCCAAAAGACCCTGACCACTACGGCAGCAGACAAAGGGTTAAGTCGCCGGTGAGCTCTAAGCTTGCATATATGATCTTTCCACGCTTTTCTAAACTTTCTCCTTTCAACACCTTGCTCTCCCTTGAGTACTATGGCTCTAAATATTGAAAAATATACTTCACCTTCCAGTCCCTTGCTAATTAAATGCCGAAAAAAACTGTTGACAAATTAACTCAATAGGTCGTTAACAAAAATGGTTAACAAAAAAATGGTAAAAAGAGTGAACTCGAGCTTTTTAAAGAAGAATAGGGTATTACATTACAATGTACTAAACACGATACTGATCCTTTCGAAATAAAAAAGGTGATAAAAATGTCTCACCTTGCCGCACCAACTGAATAAAAAAGTCCTCCTGCACACCGCATGGAACAGTATAGTATGCTGCTGCTACTGTGTTTGAATGTGCTGTTGCTATCTTTTTTGCAGTTGGTCAATGGTCTTCTACATTTGGCTTGGATCTATTGCACTAATTGCGGTTGCTGACCAGGTTGTACCGTCGGCTGAACGTTATTGCTACCGACCTTTAGGATGATGGTCATGGTCTGGAGGAAATCTTAATTTTCTGATGTTATGGTTGAAGGTGGTTCTGCTGCCGAGCTTGCTGTGAAATTTTGGCGATAAGCACTCGAATAGTGATTGCTTGCTGCTGCTGGAATGGAATCACGAGCACTGTGGAGGCAGTGATATTTTCATGCAAGGAACTGGTAGGAACCAAGGCTGGAATATAACTTTTGTGCTTGACTCCGATTTCTCTAAATCAGGAACGCAACCGCTGGTAAAAATAGTGGCAGACAAGTTTTAATGTGCCGATGAAATGTTTTCCGATGTGTCCATCATTCCTAAACTCCTGTTGTTCGTTTGAGCAGTAATTGCTATGTGGTCCTTTTTTGAGGGGTTGTTGGCTGTTGCTGGATTTGGAGTAGTTGGTACTGCTGCGGTTGCATCGATTTAATGTTGATTGGCTGATTGCCAGATCCAGGATGTTGAGACAAGATTAGTTGAGCTGATTTGCTTTGTTCGGGTGTGCTGCAAATAATATTAATTATTTAAATTTAATTGTTTAAAACTAGAAACCATCACACTTCCAGTAATATTTTTAAACTTACCATTCAATTTCGATATATTGAATTTCTTAACTACGAAATATTAACAGGTAGCGATGAAAAAATACAAAAAATTACCAATCTTGTGTTTTCTTATATTTTTTCATTGCAACCTGTCAAAATTTCGCGAGCCTCCGTGCGAAATAATACCGCTGACCATTATTTCGCAAGGAAAAAGTTTGCCTTGGTGACAGCGCATAGAAAGCAGCGCCATCTCGCGGAAGTATTATGAGACTTATCGTTTGAAAATGTGAATGGTACCGAACAGCGGTGAGCATAATTTTACGTAAACAATACACTCTACGAAGTGTATACGCAAAAAAGGGTATATTTCCACCCAGTGCTAAATTGTTACCCTGACGGGTTACAATCTCGCCCACACCGGGTGAAAAAAAATGGGCAGCAATTTTTTTCTAAACTAACACCTAACGCCGATACAATAATAATGAACGAAATGAATAAATAAATAAATAAACAAAGAAAAACTAACTACACCTAATTATTTCTTCCGCAATTTATCAAAATTAATCAAAAAATTAATCGACCGGATTTCCTCATTGGTAAAAAGTTTGCCTGTGTTTGGCCTGATAATACTGACAGCATACGCGAAGCGAGAGGCTATCAGCCATCGTCATTATTCGGTTATGGGTTGAACCCTAAATCCAATCCGAATACAAAATCGGAAACAACCGATATTCCAAAAATTCTGCAAGTGACATTGACAATTTTCAATGTTTCAACTTGCAGGGGAACGGTTGTCGGCATTATATAGTTCGTTTTTTTTCCTCGACTGTCCAGAAATGCCTCGTGTTCTTACGGTACCAGTACTACACGCTTGTGTTGGGGTTTCTATCCAAATACATTCATACAATTATCCCATTCATTCATCCTCAATCACTGGCCTACTCGATCATTCACATTCCGATAAGCACTTCGAATTAACCCCAAAACATTTTTATCTTATCATTCACACATGCATTCATTCACTCTGTTCGATTCCACACTCATACATTCACTCATACAATACCGCTTAACACGTCATCATTTCTCCCACTCACAGGCATTCCGGACAAAAAGTTTGTATATTCGTCCCTTTTCGCCTCAAAACGCTTCGTACATGGCAAAAGAAACGTTTGAGAGGGACCAAAGAATGTCTTTCGCATAATTTAAACAGATCAAAATTATTCCCGCTGGAATCAAACGAACCACCCCAGGTTTAACCACAAACCCAAAATTATGCGAAATAAAATTTTATTATTCGATTCGAGATCGAAGATGCGTGGCGCTTTTTAACCCACATCTCCCTCTAACACGCACACCACCCTGATTCGAATCGGGCTACACCTGCATGATGCAAAGCATTGGTGCGAACATCGGGGTAAATGTCAAAATTGATGATGGTGTCATCCATCGACAGGATGAATGAACCAAAATCAAAACAAGTTCGGTAACGGGAAATCGCCGTGAACGATGTGTTGTTTTCGCGTTTCTAACCCGTTCGTTCGGGTTGCGGGATTCCTTCCGGTTGGGAACTAGTGGCGCGAAATTAACGGTCCCTGTCGAAGAAGGGATTGGTGATATTTTTTTAATGTTATGGTGCCCCAAACAAAGGGAAATTATATATAATTTTGTGAAAAAAAAGTTATGTTGCCGACTACGGCTGAAAGTTTTTTTTTGATGCGTTCGGGACCCTAAGAACTCGCACGGTGTAAAATTTATATGTTTTAAAGTGTGGGAATCTCACTTCGCCGCTGCCGTGCCAGGTCCCGGGGCATACGTTTACTGTAATTGTTTGATTACCTCACTGCGCGAGTGGGGCGCAAAAGAATTGTTTTGTTTGCTGAACACTGCAGAAAGTGCCAGATTAATGCAACCGTTGACCGAATGACGGTACGGTGTAGTGTACTTGTTTTTGTTTTAAGTGGAGAATTCCACCCACCGCAACCGTCACCGGTGCCAGTGCATATATGTTGTGCGGATGATTGTTTACCACACTGCGTGAATGTGGCTCTGAAAAATTGCAAGATGGTGTTGAAGAACCTTCTCGCGGCAGAGTTGGTCTTCCACAATAAAGATAGAGAAGACGGAGAAATGTTTGTTTTTTTATTCGGACCAAAGTCCGTGTTGTTGCCGTCGGGAACTGACGGCTGCTTTTGGAAAACTCCCAAGTAAGTAATCCATATAAAAGCATACCGTCAGTCCACAAACGGCACGGAAAAGTTTTTTTATGCTGATTTAAGATTTGCTGGCCAAACTCCGAGATTTTTACCTGCTAAATCCTCCATCTCGTAGGAGGATACACCCTTTTTTGAGATAATTTTAGCCGGTAAGTATTGTGGTCCAAGTTTAGCATTGTACGACTCGAGTGCATTCGACAACTTCATGTTTCGACGGTACACCATTTGTCCCTCGTTGAATGGCTTGGCATATTTTCAATGGCGCAAGTTGTACTGATGTCGAATGCCCTCGCTCGCCTTTGCCAAATTCTTGACCACAATCTCCCGGATTTTTTCTAACTGTTGGTGTCTTGTTTCTAGGTCACCCTGGAAATCCTGCTGAAGTCATCGACAGATGCCATTTCACACCCGTGTATAATGAAATGAGGACTAAACCCAGTGGAGGAATGAACGGTAGTATTTAGGATGCGCTCCACATCGGTGATGTGGACATCCCAGTTGCGCTGCTCGGTTCGAGCATATACCCGGATTGCGGTGTTTATCGAGCGATTTGTTCGCTCCACTGGGTTAGCCTGCGAATGATAGCGGGAGTTCAGCCAATGTTTGACGTTGGTTTCTTTTATGAATTGACTGAACTCCTTCAAGGTGAAAGTGGAGGCATTGTCGCTTAGCAGAATTTCCGGGCTACCATGGCGATTGAACCACTGTTCGCGCAGTATCGTACAGAGTGACGTACTAGCGATTTTGCGAACGGGGGTTAACATGACGTACTTGCTGAAGACGTCGAGGACGACAAGCAAGTGTTGATTGCCACGTTTGCTTTTTGGAAGAGGACCAATATAGTCCACAGAAACCATTCGCCATGGTGCATTAGTCGTACGCGACTGACCCATTTCGAGCTGGACTGGGACAAAAGGAGCTTTGATTTCCTTACACGTCCCACATTCTCGAATAAACTTTCCTACTTCCGATCCAATACGAGGCCAGTAATATCGCAACTGCACTTCGTGGATCGTTTTATCGTATCCCACGTGAAGCAAATTTTCGTGGGTACGTTGAATCAAATCTTGACGGAACTCGGGTGCTGGGACGAGTTTCCAACTAAACCGCGAGTCGCACGGAACAACTTTCGAGTTTACATACTTGAAAAGTTGATCATTTTCAACTTTGAAGTCGGCATAGTCGTCAGGATTTTGGATAACTTTGGACTTGGAACAGTACCAGTCTGAGGTGGACAAAGCGGAAACGGCTGCTACGGCCCGGGATAACGCATCTGGAACGACATTGTCCTTGCCTTTCCGGGGCTCAATAGACATGTCGTAGAGTTGCAATTCTAAACTCCAACGACTCAAACGTGAACTGGTTTTCCATTTAGTCTTCAGTATCCACGTAATCGCTGACGAATCAGTGACCAGTCGAAAATGATAACCTTCCAAGTAACCTCGAAAGTGTTCAACCGCCATTATCACCACCAGACCTTCCTTCTCAGTTGCATGGTAGTTCCTTTGGGGAGTGGTCAGTTTGTGCGAAAAGTAAGCAACTACTTTCTCGCCCTCGGGATACTCCTGCACCAGAACAGCAGCGACTGCTACGTCACTAGCGTCTGTCTGAAGGATGAACTCTTTGGAGAAGTCTGGTGGGACTAAAACTGGAGGAGAGACTAGTAGTTCCTTAATTTTAAGGAACGCGAGTTCTGCCTCGGAGTTCCAAACTAAGCTTTTGGTTTTCGTTTTGAGCAGATCGGGCAAGGGAGCAGTGACCTCACTAAACCGATCAATGAAACGGCGGTAATAACCGCACATACCGAGGAAACGACGAAGTTTCGTCACGGTAACCGGTCTTTCGTAGTCGAGAATCGGTTGAATTTTGTCAGGATTGACCTTGAGTCCGTCCCGATTCAACAAATAACCAAGAAACTTTAGTTCGGGGACTCCAAAATGGGATTTTTCCAAATTGATGGTTAGGTTGGCTCTTGCTAGACAATCGGCCACTGCTTTGAGCAACTGTATGTGATGCTCGAACGTTTCGCTTACGACGATGATGTCATCTAGGTAGACGAAAACGTAAGGTTCCCATTTACCGCGTCCTAGAACCTGGTCCATCAGTCGCGCCAGAGTAGCGGGGCTGTTGACGAGACCAAATGGTAGACGAGTAAATTGGAACATACCCCTGCCGGGAACACTGAAAGCGGTATATTTGCGACTATCCTTGGCTAGGGGTACCTGAAGAAAGGCCTCCTTCAAGTCTATAGTAGACAGGTACTTCGCCTTGAGTAAGCCGCCCAATATTCGCCCAGGGTGGGGCAGAGGGTATGCATCTCATACAGTACGCTCATTGAGAGGCCTATCGTCTAGACAAAGGCGAATTGAGTCGTCTGGTTTCGTGACCGCCACAATATTAAGCGACCAATCCGAATCAGACTCCTCGATAATTCCCATAGACCGCCATCGATCAACTTCTTCTCAGACCTTTGACAGTTTCTTTGGGCTCATGTGATAAGGATATCGGCAAACGGGTGCCGCACTTTGGAATTCATCTTTGATGACAATCCTGTGCTCTGTGAATGAGGTTGGGCTTAGCTTTCCGGGCTCTACTGCCTGGAAACACTTCTTTACTTCTTCTACGCGCGCTAACTGTTCCGAAGTGAGTATCGACTCACGCGGTACTTCATCTTCTTCTTCGTATTCTGATTCCTGACCTGAGTTCAACAGGGCACAGTTTTGTATCTCAGGAGAAATCCCAAAGGCGCGCCAAAAGTCCATACCTAAAATGGAGTTGACGGTCAGATGCTCTACTACAAGAGTGCATAAGACCTTTGTCAAATTTTAAAAGTATACGGGAGATACGCTTGTCCAATGATTGGTAAGGATTGACCATTTGCAGAACGTAGTTCGAATGGTCGTTCCAAACTTTTCAAGGGACTTTTCGAAAACTTTCGGTATAACTTTTTAGTCATAATCGTGGCGTTACTACCACTGTCGAGCAAAGCTTTGAAGGATTTGCCGTACACTGCGACAATTGCAAATGGACGGTTATCGAACGGGTCGTCAAGGACGATGGTTTCGACAGACAACGAATTATCATAGTCCTCATCACGAGCCGGTCGAAAACTGTCGTAAATCTGGGGATTAATAATGAGTTGTTGTTTGGAGCGCTGTTTTACTGCCAACTGCGACTTCAGTTGGTTCTGATTCCGTTTTTTAGGCAGTAAGGGCAACGAGAAACATCAAAACCTTTAAATCCGCACACTATGCAGAAGACCCGCCTTGGTTTCCGGCATTCCTCATCTTCGTGTCCTTTGTCTCCACAATTGTAGCAGACGCCGAGCACAAAAGGACGATGCTTTTCAACCAAATATTATAGGCGCATCATAGGATTCTGCGGTGGTTCGATCGGTTTTTGATTGTTTCCCTCGAGATTCTTGCCATCCTGATTCCCTTGCTGTTTCTTTTTCTGGTTGTCAGGAGGCTTGTTTGAATCAAGACCTGCCGGTTTGGCATTCTTGCTCCAAAACGTTTTGGATTTTGCGTTGCCGTTATTCTGCCCACCTCCCTTTTGGTTTTGATTATTTTGTTTTTGTTTGTTTTGTGGTGGATTATCAGAATAAGCAGCAACTTCCCGAGAAGAACCGAAAACTTGCTGATAAATCGGCGTCTTGGAGGCGTCGATCGATTTACCAAGACTCATCAATTCTGAGAGCGTGTTCACTGGCCTGAGGATAAGCATTTGTTTATAGTCGGCTTTCAGGTTCCGCTTGAGCACGTCGAGTTTTTCGCTCGGTGCCATTGGAACCGTCATAGCACGAAATATTTTCTCCATTTCCAGGAAATATTCCTGGAAAGATTCGTTACGCATCTGCTGGCGCTGGAGAGCCTTCATCTTGAGCGTAGCATCAAGTTCAGGATGTACAAAATTTACCTTGAGCTCGCATACAAGATGGTTCCAGTTAAACAACCGGTTTTGCGCACGCATAGCCTAATACCAGGTCAAAGCATTGCCAGTGAACAAATGCATCGCAGAATTGAAAAGTTCGTCTTCGCACATTTGTTCACACGCAGCGTAACTCGCTACGGTGTCCAAGAATTCATTTAGTCCAGTTCCTTCATCAGTTCCAGCATACTTCCGAATTTTCCAATCAGCGACGCGTTTCGGGTTACGCGAGTAATTCCTTGGGGCTGCCATCGATCCGTTTCCCGCGTTGGTAGATATTGAAAAGTTCGGATAGGATGGTCCCGTCCGCTGTTCGGTCCATTCAGGAACGTGAGGCTGGTTCTGAGTTTGGTACGGGGCTGTGAATCCGGTATTCTGTTTCGGTTTCTCGATTGGAAGTGATGGACATATATTTTTTTGACCCGAGAATCCTCGCTTCAACAAAAATTGACCGGGACTGGGCGCCAGTGTTGGGCGAGGAAGCTCTGGTTCATCAAATGAATCGGGTACGTCCATCAAACGCAAATCTTCCAGATCGGTCTGCAGATCCATCTCGGGAGCACTTTCCTTCTGATGTACTAGTGTCCGAAGTTCATTGACGGATTCACGAAGTGAAACAACTTCTTGAACCGTCTTTCTCAAAACTGACGAAATTGTTGTCAGTGAAGCAATCCCACCCATTAGCATTTCAGTAGCTTTTGAAAAAGCATCAGACCCCTGAGACGCTAGGGCTTTATTATCGTCGGATTGCTGTCGCAATTGTCGAATCTCGTCCCTCATCTCGCACAAGACACGCAACAGATCATCTCCTACGAGCTGTTTGGAAAGAGATCCATCGTTATCGGAAGGATTGGATCCCTGTGGAATTGCGGGTACGTCTGTACTCAGCAAATCTCCTAAAACTTCTCCATCCTCCCCTTCTTGGTTGTCGGGAGGAAGTGCTGCCTGTTCGTCATTAAAATGACTGGCATAAACTGCTAGAACTTCCTCCAGCAACCCTGAAATTTCCTGGTTTACCTCCCCTGCCGCATAATTTCGGATAACCTGGAGCCTAGACCCCAAATGAAGCAACCGTGTTCGGTAAATCTCCTTGTTTGGGCACCGGTACTGGAGATCTTCCTTGATTGTTAGTAATTTACCAACGCAGATCTCCTTTTCTTCACCCACGTCACCCCGAAAATTACGGACTAATTCCCTCCGAGACGACCGCTCATGCGACAAAATTCCCCGAAGACGCCGCTGTCGCTGTACCCGAATCAGGAGAGATAAAAATGCTTCGAGATAGCAACTCAAAATCCAGCTCATCGAAATGTAAATGATCGACGCGCTTGAACACACACGCTTGGTTGAATTTCTCCAACGCCATCATAACTTGCGCTATATTGAAAGAAATCACCAAGACACAAAGCATGTATGTACACGGTATAATTTCCGATTTTTCGCCCTCTAACGATTCCCTTAAAATTTCAGGAAATCAAGCTGTTCCAAAAAATGTCTCAAACCGGATAGAGAATTCAAGCCGATTGGCCACCGCAACCGAATAACAACAAACAACCTTCAAACTACTCGTCCGGCAGACCAAACACAAACAACGCAATCCACAAATTCGGACAAAAAAGGAAAATACAAAAAGTCGAAAAAATATACCAAAAATATAAACAAATAAATAATACGACCGCGGTACAATATTGCGGAAGAAACCTCACCGACTGTTCTACGAAAATCCTCGATTTAGTAGAAGCACCCCACACTCCGGAAGAACAAAATATTTTCCAAAATAGGAAAATATTTTTTTCAGTGTGTTTTGCGCTGTGCGCCAAATGTAAGTAGGGGTTTGCCCACTACTCGGGTTCTTATTTGCCCTGCGTACCCTTCTTTTCAGGGCGGCCTATGTGCTTCTACAGAATTTCGGATTTCGTTTCACAACAAAAAAACCTGTTTTAATCCACCTAGCGGTGCAATTGTGCCTTTCTCATTTCTCTAAACTATGGCACGGAGGCTTTTTATGTTCAACATAATTGTGGAAATGTCCATTACATTCTTAGTACACTTTGCACTTATACACAATGGCATGCCAGCCACGAACTTGATGAGCTACGTGTCGACGGTGAAACACTTGAAACAAAAAAATATCATACTCCATTAGCCTAATCATCATTAGATCAATGTTATCTGCTTGCTAACTCATTTTGTCATGCGGGGCTGGGTATGTGAAGAGGGCGAAAGTCCCATGAACGAACGACTCCCCAGCTTAAATTGGTATGCTTTGTGATACAGTGGTGGTTTAAAGATGATGGGGTTGAAAGGGAGGGGTATGAGGGCTGGATGGGGTGGTGGTCTGAGGGGTGATTTAAGGAGATTTTTAAAGGAGGGGCGCGAACAGTAGAGGGGGGGGGTGTAATCCCTCTCCGTAAACCATCAACTACGCCCCTGTTAAAATCCAGAAACCCTAAACGAGTCGAAAAAAAATTTAGGTTGACATTTTTCAGAGTGATTGCATAACCTTTCTATATGAGAAAGGCAAAAATGTGCCAAACTCCAAAAAAGTGAATCGCAGTCAAATTTTTTTTTCGAGTTTGCATCAAATCTCGACGTTTCATGCACCTTGAACACATTTAGCATCAAAAATAAAAATTCAGTTTTTAATTTTTCCTATAGTTTATATGAGAAATTTCTGTGTGGCCGCACTCTGAAACCCGTAATTCCGGAACCAGTATTCCGATCGATCCAAAATTCAATAGCAGCCGATGGGAAGGTTGCACCTTTCATTTGAGACTAAGTTTGGGCAAATAGGTCCAGCCATCTCTGAGAAAAATGAGTGACATTATTTGACACATACGCACATACATACACACACACATACACACACACATACACACACACATACATACATACACACACACATACAGACTTTTTCCGATCTCGACGAACTGAGTCGAATGGGATATGACACTCGGCCCTCCGGGCCGGGATTAGGTTGACGTTTTTCAGATTGATTGCATAACCTTTCTATATGAGAAAGGCAAAAATGTGCCAAAATCCAAAAAAGTGAATCGTAGTCAAATTTTTTTTTCGAGTTTGCATCGAATCTCGACGTTTCATGCACCTTGAACACATTTAGCATCAAAAATAAAAATTCAGTTTTTAATTTTTCCTATAGTTTATATGAGAAATTTCTGTGTGGCCGCACTCTGAAACCCGTAATTCCGGAACCAGAATTCCGATCGATCCAAAATTCAATAGCAGCCGATGGGAAGGTTGCACTCTTCATTTGAGACTAAGCTTGGGCAAATCGGTCCAGCCATCTCTGAGAAAAATGAGTGACATTATTTGACACATACGCACATACATACACACACACATACACACACATACACACACACATACACACACACACATACATACATACACACACATACAGACTTTTTCCGATCTCGACGAACTGAGTCGAATGGGATATGACACTCGGCCCTCCGGGCCGGGATTAGGTTGACGTTTTTCAGAGTGATTGCATAACCTTTCTATATGAGAAAGGCAAAAATGTGCCAAAATCCAAAAAAGTGAATCGCAGTCAAATTTTTTTTTCGAGTTTGCATCGAATCTCGACGTTTCATGCACCTTGAACACATTTAGCATCAAAAATAAAAATTCAGTTTTTAATTTTTCCTATAGTTTATATGAGAAATTTCTGTGTGGCCGCACTCTGAAACCCGTAATTCCGGAACCAGAATTCCGATCGATCCAAAATTCAATAGCAGCCGATGGGAAGGTTGCACTTTTCATTTGAGACTAAGTTTGGGCAAATCGGTCCAGCCATCTCTGAGAAAAATGAGTGACATTATTTGACACATACGCACATACATACACACACACACATACACACACACATACACACACACATACATACATACAGACTTTTTCCGATCTCGACGAACTGAGTCGAATGGGATATGACACTCGGCCCTCCGGGCCGGGATTAGGTTGACGTTTTTCAGAGTGATTGCATAACCTTTCTATATGAGAAAGGCAAAAATGTGCCAAAATCCAAAAAAGTGAATCGTAGTCAAATTTTTTTTTTCGAGTTTGCATCGAATCTCGACACACACACACATACACACACACATACATACATACACACACATACAGACTTTTTCCGATCTCGACGAACTGAGTCGAATGGGATATGACACTCGGCCCTCCGGGCCGGGATTAGGTTGACGTTTTTCAGAGTGATTGCATAACCTTTCTATATGAGAAAGGCAAAAATGTGCCAAAATCCAAAAAAGTGAATCGTAGTCAAATTTTTTTTTTCGAGTTTGCATCGAATCTCGACGTTTCATGCACCTTGAACACATTTAGCATCAAAAATAAAAATTCAGTTTTTAATTTTTCCTATAGTTTATATGAGAAATTTCTGTGTGGCCGCACTCTGAAACCCGTAATTCCGGAACCAGAATTCCGATCGATCCAAAATTCAATAGCAGCCGATGGGAAGGTTGCACTCTTCATTTGAGACTAAGCTTGGGCAAATCGGTCCAGCCATCTCTGAGAAAAATGAGTGACATTATTTGACACATACGCACATACATACACACACACATACACACACATACACACACACATACACACACATACATACATACACACACATACAGACTTTTTCCGATCTCGACGAACTGAGTCGAATGGGATATGACACTCGGCCCTCCGGGCCGGGATTAGGTTGACGTTTTTCAGAGTGATTGCATAACCTTTCTATATGAGAAAGGCAAAAATGTGCCAAAATCCAAAAAAGTGAATCGCAGTCAAATTTTTTTTTCGAGTTTGCATCGAATCTCGACGTTTCATGCACCTTGAACACATTTAGCATCAAAAATAAAAATTCAGTTTTTAATTTTTCCTATAGTTTATATGAGAAATTTCTGTGTGGCCGCACTCTGAAACCCGTAATTCCGGAACCAGAATTCCGATCGATCCAAAATTCAATAGCAGCCGATGGGAAGGTTGCACTTTTCATTTGAGACTAAGTTTGGGCAAATCGGTCCAGCCATCTCTGAGAAAAATGAGTGACATTATTTGACACATACGCACATACATACACACACACACATACACACACACATACACACACACATACATACATACACACACATACAGACTTTTTCCGATCTCGACGAACTGAGTCGAATGGGATATGACACTCGGCCCTCCGGGCCGGGATTAGGTTGACGTTTTTCAGAGTGATTGCATAACCTTTCTATATGAGAAAGGCAAAAATGTGCCAAAATCCAAAAAAGTGAATCGTAGTCAAATTTTTTTTTTCGAGTTTGCGTCGAATCTCGACACACACACACATACACACACACATACATACATACACACACATACAGACTTTTTCCGATCTCGACGAACTGAGTCGAATGGGATATGACACTCGGCCCTCCGGGCCGGGATTAGGTTGACGTTTTTCAGAGTGATTGCATAACCTTTCTATATGAGAAAGGCAAAAATGTGCCAAAATCCAAAAAAGTGAATCGTAGTCAAATTTTTTTTTTCGAGTTTGCATCGAATCTCGACGTTTCATGCACCTTGAACACATTTAGCATCAAAAATAAAAATTCAGTTTTTAATTTTTCCTATAGTTTATATGAGAAATTTCTGTGTGGCCGCACTCTGAAACCCGTAATTCCGGAACCAGAATTCCGATCGATCCAAAATTCAATAGCAGCCGATGGAAAGGTTGCACTTTTCATTTGAGACTAAGTTTGGGCAAATCGGTCCAGCCATCTCTGAGAAAAATGAGTGACATTATTTGACACATACGCACATACATACACACACACACATACACACACATACACACACACATACACACAGCCCTGGTAAAGGAGGATGGTTGTGATGATCCGGGCCGAGATCACCACGTAAAGCAAGGTAGGGCATAACCCCAATTCCAAGGCGTGAAGCGACCCGTGCCGAGGGATGAGTGATCGAGGGGGTGAAAAAGATGCTCGATCGTTAACGGAGCCTGTGGGGTACCTGGGCAACCCCCACAGTAAGCGTCCCTTACCACGCTAATGCGGAGCTCTGGCGTGGCGGACATATATTTCTCGCGCTACTCGTGGGACTATACATGGAGGCAAATAAAAATAAAAATAAACAGACGGAGGTGCCAAACCCCTTCGCAAGAGGTGGTTTGGCGAGGTCTCCCCCCCGTGGGGAGAGTAGTGGAGCGATGAGTGCTGCACCCGAAAGCACCAGTGACCCCCAGCAGCGGTAGGCAATACCCCTACCAATGCATCGGAGGGGCCAATAGCTGCGATGCGCAAAGTAGCGAAGCAACTCGATGCTATAATCGACTTCGCTAGCGCAAAGCAGAACATAGCCAAGGAGTTGAAGTTGAGCCTTCTGGAGCTCCGGAAAGCTGTTCGTGTCGCAAGACAGGAACAGCAGGCATATGTTGAGAGGGTGGAATGTCGGGAGAGGCCCGACAGAGAAACCCAGACAGTGGCCTCCAATAGGGAGGAAAGAGAGAAGGTCAATAGAGGTTCACAGACAGTGGCCTTTACCTTCTACGGAGCAGCCACGTCGATCGGAGCGGCGACCGAGTTCCCCTCGAAGGGAAAAGGAAAGGGCAATCGCAAGACGGCATCGAATGCGAAGCGCCCTAGGAAGTCGCCAGGAGAGGGTGCCAAAACCGACACCACTCGGCGTGCAACCGTCAAGGTCAAACGCCGCCTGGGTGAGGTAAGCGAGGGCGAGAGTGACCTCGCTGTGGAGAGCGATGGTACCAGCAACCCGACACGACCGGGGCAGGGGGGCTCAAACCCCTGGACGCTGGTCACCAAGAAAAAGCCGGCACCGAAACCGGAGGTACCGCGGCCTGCGAGGAAGGCCAAGGACAGAGGCGCAGCCTTGTGGTTAAAAACCGACAAGGACAAATACGCCGATGTCCTTAAATCGATGAAGGCGGCCGAAAGTCTCTCGGCCCTTGGGCAGGATGTGCGTAGCGTAAGACGCATCAATACGGGAGAGATGCTACTGGTGCTGAAGCGAGGCGCACAATCAAGTGCAGTATATAAGGCCTTGGCCCAAGAGGTCCTTGGTGAGGGCGCCCAAATCAGGTCGCTAGGTGCGGAAACAACTCTCCAGTGCAAGCACTTGGACGAGCTCGCGACCGCAGAAGACGTCGTCGCAGCCGTCAAGGAGCAATGCGGCGTCACAATCGAGCGGGCCTCTGTGCGATTGAGGGACGGACCCTCTGGCACCCAGGTAGCCTACCTCAGGCTACTGAATGCGGATGCCAAAAAGGTAACCGAGAAAGGGAAGCTGAAGATCGGCTGGTCGGTATGCCCTATTAGTATACCCCAGCCGCCTTCAGTGGACAGGTGCTATCGGTGCCTAGAATCCGGCCATAAAGCTTACGAATGCAAAGGCCTAGACAGGAGCAAGCTATGTCGTCGATGCGGCGAGGAGGGGCATAAAGAGCGGGGGTGCACTAAGGCATACAAGTGCCTTATCTGCACCGCTAAGAAGCAAGCCCATAAACATGCTATGGGCGGACCTTCGTGTCCCTTCGGCGAGTTAAATAAGAAGAAGCCGTGAGAGTCACACAGCTAAATCTTAACCATTGTGCAGCAGCCCAGCAGCTGCTGTGACAGTCGGTCTCGGAGTCGAGGACAGATGTCGCCCTCTTATCAGACCCGTACAACATCCCTGCCGGCAACGGCAATTGGGTGTCGGACGGGTCTGGAATGGTGGCAATCTGTACAACGGGAAGGTTCCCAGTTCAAGAGGTAATACACCCCTCCGCCGAGGGTGTGGCGATTGCCAAGATCAATGGTGTGTTCTATTGCAGCTGCTACGCCCCACCAAGGTGGCCAATAGAACAGTTCTACCAGATGATCGACAGGCTCTCGTCGGACCTCGTGGGCCGGAAACCGGTAGTAATAGCGGGAGACTTCAACGCTTGGGCAGTGGAGTGGGGCAGCCGCTGTACAAATAGCAGGGGTCAAGCGCTAATGGAAGCGTTTGCGAAACTCGATACTGTGCTAGCTAATGATGGCTCCGCTAGTACATTCCGTAGAAACGGAGTGGAGGCGTGGATTGATTTGACCTTTGCCAGCCCGAGTCTGGCTCCAGGCATGGAATGGAGGGTAGACGAAGGCTACACCCATAGCGATCATCTAGCAATCCGCTTTAAGATCAACTATGGTGTGCAGCATCCGAGGGCGGGAGATCCCTGTCAGGTACGCGGGTGGAAGTCCAATCACTTCGACAGCGAAGCTTTCACCGCGGCCCTAGGACTGGAGGCCAACACCGACAGTCTAAGCGGGGATGCGCTGGTAGCTGTTCTATCACGCGCGTGCGACGCCACTATGCCGAGAAAAACACTGCCAAGAAACGGTAGATGCCCGGTATACTGGTGGAGTGCCGAGATTGCAGCTCTACGGTCAGCCTGTCTCAGAGCTAGACGTAGGATGCAAAGAGCTCGCACCGAGGATGCAAGAGAGAACCGCCGTGAAGTGTTTCGAGCTGCGAAATTAGCCCTTAACAAGGCTATTAAAAGCAGCAAGAGAGCGTGTTTCGACAACCTGTGTGAGAGTGCCAACGCGAATCCGTGGGGTGACGCCTACCGGATTGTGATGGCCAAGACCAAAGGGGGCTCCTCACCCCCAGAACGGTCTCCGGACCGGTTGGCAACGATTATCGAAGTACTCTTCCCGTCTCGAGCCACAAGCCCCTGGCCACCTGCACTACGAGACAGTGCGGGCACGGTCGAAATGGTGGCTCCAGTGACGAACGAAGAACTACTCGCAGTGGCTAAATCCCTAGCAATGAACAAAGCTCCAGGGCCGGATGGAGTCCCGAAAAACGCTCTCAAGGCAGCGATCATAGCGAACCCGAACATGTTCAGGCTAGCTATGCAGAGATGCCTTGACGAGTGCCGTTTCCCCGATAGATGGAAAAGGCAGAAACTGGTGCTGTTGCCGAAGCCCGGGAAGCCGCCAGGCGACCCATCGGCGTACAGACCAATCTGTCTGATAGACACGACTGGCAAACTGCTTGAGAGGATCATCCTCAACAGGCTCACCCCGTACGCGGAAGGTACGGACGGTCTGTCAAGCAACCAGTTTGGCTTTCGGAAGGGTAAGTCCACAGTGGACGCTCTCAACTCAGTGATAAATACTGCCGAGATAGCGATCCAACGAAAAAGGCGAGGTATTCGATACTGTGCGTTAGTGACACTTGACGTGAAGAATGCATTCAACAGCGCAAGCTGGGATGCCATCGCGCTCTCGTTACACCGGCTTAGCCTACCGGTGGGTCTGTACCGGATCCTGGAAAGTTACTTCCAAAACCGCGTACTGCTATACGAGACCGATGCCGGTTAGAAAAGGGTTCCGATTACCGCCGGAGTCCCGCAGGGCTCGATCCTAGGCCCGGTGCTATGGAACCTCATGTATGACGGGGTTCTGAGACTGAAGTTCCCTGCTGGGGTCAAGATCGTCGGCTTTGCCGACGACGTAACCTTGGAGGTCTACGGGGAGTCAATTCCTGAGGTAGAACTAACCGCAGAACACGCGATTAGCACGGTGGAGGAATGGATGAGCGCGAGAGGCCTGGAGCTCGCTCATCATAAGACGGAGGTAGTTATCGTCAACAACCGCAAGTCGGCACAACATGCAGTTATCCATGTGGGAGAAGTCGCGATCACTTCACAGCGAAGTCTGAAGTCTCTCGGAGTCATTATAGACGACAAGCTGACCTTCGGCAGCCATGTCGACTATACGTGCAAGAGAGCGTCGACTGCTGTTGCGGCACATTCGAGAATGATGTCCAACAGCTCAAAGGTGTGCGCCAGTAGACGTAGGTTACTGGCAGGCGTTGCCGTATCTATCCTCAGGTACGGCGGCCCGTCATGGTCAAGAGCACTGAGGGTAACCAGTTACCTACAGAAACTGGAGAGCACCTACCGCGTGATGTGCCTCAGAGTGATATCTGCCTACCGCACGGTATCACACGATGCATCCTGCGTGATAGCGAGCATGATGCCAGTCGGGCTGGTCATTCGGGAAGATGAGGAGTGCTTTGAGCTACGTGGAAATAGGGGAGCCCGCGAGCGCACCAGGGTGACCTCGGTCGCCAGATGGCAGCGTGAGTGGGACAACTCCTCGAAAGGTAGGTGGACCCACCGGCTGATACCTAGCATATCGAGCTGGGTGGGAAGACCCCATGGGGAAGTTCACTTCCACCTGACACAATTCCTGTCAGGCCATGGCTGTTTCCGTCAGTACCTCCACAGGTTCGGACACGCGGAGGTCCCAGTCTGCCCGGACTGCCCAGGTGTAGATGAAACTGCCGAGCACATACTGTTCGTATGTCATCGGTTCGACGTCGAAAGAAGAGCAATGCTTGACGTCTGTGGCTGGGACACAACCCCGGATACCCTTATTCAGCGGATGTGTCAAACGGTGGAGAAGTGGAACGCAGTCTCGGCTGCTACCATCCAGATTGCCAGTAGGCTACAGGTAATCTGGCGAACCGAGCAACAGACGGCGGGCACGGCTAACTAGTGATTGGTTAGTTGGAGCGAAAAAGGCCAAGCGCAAAATAAGAGAGTGAATGGTCTGTTCATGCCGAGGTAGGTTGGCGCAGCGAATGGCAACCGCGTAAGGGGTAAACCCAGCCACCCCGAAGCAAGACAGAAGAGTGAGTGTATAGGCGTATAAGTGGACTGCCTCATGCCAAGACGGGAGGGTCGTAGCGTAGTATGTTGGAACTAAGCTATCGATGCCTCATGGCGTGGCAGAGGAGTGAAAGGGTGAGCATCCAAGTCAGTCTCACACTGCATGTTAAGGGTGAGCATAAAAGTCAGCCTCACAGGTTGGTAGAGGCTAGCACAAAAGTCAGCCTAGCAAGGAATGAAAAAGGTGAGCACAAAAGTCAGCCTCGCATGGTATGTCAGAAGTGGGGCCTAAGAAAAATGTCCCACATGGGATGCCAGAGGGAGTGACAAAGGTACAATAGAGTGGCACGATTGAGAGTGAATCAGGTGATAGGGTGAGCACCCAAGTCAGCCTCACATGGATGGGTAGGGCGAGCACAAAAGTAAGCCTAGCAAGGAATGAGTAAGGTGAGCACACAAGTCAGCCTCGCATGGAACGTAAAAGGTGAGCACAAAAGTCAGCCTCATGTGGGAGTGTTTGAGAGTGAATCAAAGTGTGATTGAGAGAGCACCCAAGTAAGCCTCATACAGGATGTATGATCGCGTGAGTGAGAGTGAATGAGTACATATAGTACAGCCATCCCCCCAGAAGTAATACCGAGAGGTAGTTCCTGGGAGGAATGATGGCGGAGCCCAATGGAGTTTAGTCGGTATTAATGGCTGGTCACCATTCGAGTCCGACACGCCCCCAGTGCACCCCGTGTGGTAGATTGGACCCTACCGTTAGCACGTGTACTGGGCTAGGACATAAAAGTCTTCTCCATTGTAAAAAAAAAAAAAAAAAAACACACATACATACATACACACACACATACAGACTTTTTCCGATCTCGACGAACTGAGTCGAATGGGATATGACACTCGGCCCTCCGGGCCGGGATTAGGTTGACGTTTTTCAGAGTGATTGCATAACCTTTCTATATGAGAAAGGCAAAAATGTGCCAAAATCCAAAAAAGTGAATCGTAGTCAAATTTTTTTTTCGAGTTTGCATCGAATCTCGACGTTTCATGCACCTTGAACACATTTAGCATCAAAAATAAAAATTCAGTTTTTAATTTTTCCTATAGTTTATATGAGAAATTTCTGTGTGGCCGCACTCTGAAACCCGTAATTCCGGAACCAGAATTCCGATCCATCCAAAATTCAATAGCAGCCGATGGGAAGGTTGCACTTTTCATTTGAGACTAAGTTTGGGCAAATCGGTCCAGCCATCTCTGAGAAAAATGAGTGACATTATTTGACACATACGCACATACATACACACACACACATACACACACACATACATACATACACACACACATACAGACTTTTTCCGATCTCGACGAACTGAGTCGAATGGGATATGACACTCGGCTCTCCGGGCCGGGATTAGGTTGACGTTTTTCAGAGTGATTGCATAACCTTTCTATATGAGAAAGGCAAAAAGGTAAACAAACAAATGAAATTCTAACTTTACCGTTTATTCTTCCGAAACTCTCCTCTGCTGATCGTTCCTTGCAGTCCGCTGCTGTTGACGACGGGAAGGCGACGGTTTTGTCCGACCGGCCGGGACTACAACGGCCGAGTTCTCCCGGATTGTCGTTGGCTGCTCCGGCAGCGGTCCTTGGCAGTTAGCTAGGGAGGTGAGCTTGGCTCCTTTGTTGGAACCTCCCTAGCGACGTTGGCGAACTATCGCCGGATCAACTTGCTCGCCGCAAGTGATCCCGGAAGTCACCGCAGTGCACTTCCCAGGGGGAACCTTTGTCCACCCTGCTTCGTTCTCCTTGGCTATTAGCTATAGAGGAGAGCTTGGCTCGTTCGACTTATCCTCTATAGCGAGAACGGTCGGTGTACGGTTCCTTGGATTTTAGCCGGGGACGCGAGAATGCTCCTTTATGGTTAGCTGTCCCACTTTGGCGAACCAACACCACTCACTTCACTAGTGCCCGAACCACGGGCCGGCACTATTCGACGGTTTTATATCGCCGTCGCACGCGCGCACTGAATTCTTTCTTCTAGTGGCGGGGAACTGTCCCGAATAAAGAGAACACTTATCTCGACGTCTGTTTGAAGCCGTGGTCCGTCACTTTCTGTCCACTCTAACACGATGGCCGCCTTCCGCACTCGACTATCACAAACCGCCAACCGCCTTGTCGCACAGCTGTCAACGATGAGCAGCATAACCAGTACACACGAATTTTTGCAAGAGGAGAGCGGTAGCCTACCTAAGCCCTATGTTACTAATTCACAAACATAAAACAAAAATTATCTAACCTATTTGTATGAATAAAACCGTTCACAAACGCGAAAATGAACAAAAATTTACAACTAAATGTGAACGGTACCGAACAGCGGTGAGCATAATTTTACGCAAACAATACACTCTAGGGAGTGTATACGCAAAAAAGGGTATATTTCCACCCAGTGCTAAATTGTTACCCTGACGGGTTACAGGTGTAGCTTTCGCTTAGTGGCAGAGTTGCTACATTCACTGATTTTCTTGGAAGAATTTGCAAAAACCTTCGTGTTTGTAGATTAGAAAAACATTTTCTTATGATTCACTGGTAAAAGTACAGAATTAACAAGGGCAAACTTAATACTAGTTGATAAAAGAAACTTTCTAATTAAATTCTTTTTCCATTTTGCATTCGTTTGTAGATAACTAACGTATGCGGAATAAAATTTGGACAAAATTCAAAAGGCAATATTTTTGTAGAAAACCCTTTATTAAATGTTCTCTCTATATGAAAACATTTGTCAGCTTATTACCTTAATGTGGTATAAAAATTGAGTCTATTCAAGAAGTTTTATGACAGTTTGCAGAAACTTTTTGCAAAGGAGTCGAAAAAATTGATGTTGGCATATTCTTAATCTCTTACTTAATTTTGATTATCGTATTTGTTAGTTTTAGGTCAAAAATTACTGGCATATACACTCTGCATCAAATTATCACAGAAATCCTTATTTGGACGCAATTGAGGTATATTTGGAGGGTTATCAGCCTTGTGTACAAAAGGTATGCCATAATCCTCCAATGCGCCAAAAAAAATTTTTGGCATTACAGCTAGGTGCCAGATTGGCCGTTCGCTGTCATTTTGTTCACATGGTTTCTTCTAGCGGGTCGAAATTAACACTAGATGTTTAAAATAAGTGTGCCTAGAGTATGACGTTTAGTACGGGGCCTTGCGCAGGGTTGCGTTTTTGTTTTAATGTTGGAAGCGTTGTCCAAATTTCATTCCGCATACGTTATGTTGATAGAAGACGAGAATCTTTTGAAACAATTCAAATCTTGCCGATTGTTTGTACTGCGTACATACATATGATCTTTCCCCTTTCGCAGCTCACACCGAATGAGTACGCTTTGCAGCCTTCGATATTTTGGTGGCATTTTTAGTGGCAGTTACGTTACTACCGCCTTTTCAGTGACTGCGTTTCTTAGCCTTTGGCTTTTTGGCCTTCTCACCGCCACCACCGTTTTTCTCTCTGGTGGTAGCCGATTTGATTGGTCGTCCGATGCAGCTTCGCACGTCTGTTATGCACTGCGTCTTACACACGTCTGGCTTTGAGAAAAGCTGCGACACCCCTGTTTATAGGTTTTATCATTAATGTTGATTCTCATTTAAAGTAGTTTTTGAACTATTTAAACAAATTTTATATAGCAAACAACGTATCGGTAGCAAGCATTGAACGTTTTCCTTCCAATTTATGAAACAAGATTGGCAATCCGTTTACGCCCATACAGCAAAGCTGACAACAACAATGGGTACTTTCCTATGGCGAGGAATCCCGGGTCGCTTACCTATCCAGCAACTAGCACGAAATTATGAAGAAGGAGGATTAAAACTGCAACTACCAGCATTCAAATGCAAATCCCTGCTAATCAACAGGCATTTGAAGGAAATTGATTCCATTCCCTTTTACAAATCATTCATGTTCCCAAACCCAGTAAACCCTCCTGCAGATTGTCCCTGCCTGAAAGTAATTGTGCAGAACGTCCCGCATCTTCCTCCACAAATTCAGCAAAACGTCTCAGCTAACACCATCAATCAATTCTATGTAAAAAACACAGACGAGCCCAAAGTTGAGCGAGATAACCGTCACGCGGATTGGCCTCGAATATGGAGAAACATCCATAGAACGAAAGGTCTCTCATCTCAACAACGAACCGAATTGTTTCTACTAGTAAACAGAAAAACGATACATAGACGCCTCATGTATGTGATGCGACGAGCGGATGGAGAAAACTGCCTTCACTGCAACACAGCAATCGAAACGGTGGAGCACAAATTCTGTGAGTGTCCACGAGTAGGAGAGGCATGGACACTACTACAACGAAGGATAGCGACAATACTACACGGATGGCGAAGAGTGTGCTTCACGGACCTAGCACAACCAATGTTGCATGGAATACACCGAAACACAAAGCTTTTAATCCCAAAAATGATAAAAAAAAATGTTAAAATTGTTTATTAACCAATTTATGTATGTGAAACTTCTTGTACCATTACCACTACCATGTATCATTAATGTAGCCATTGCTAATTACTGCTCCTATGGGACATGCAACTATATATACATTAGCTCAACTATATATAACTTTCATACTCGGTCATACAAACAACGGGTTGTTAAGAACCGGCCACCATACCAGAATTTGCTTTTTATATATATATATATATATATATATATATATATATATATATATATATATATATATATATATATATATATATATATATATATATATATATATATATATATATATATATATATATATATATATATATATATATATATATATATATTGACAACATACCATTCAAGCACCATTTTAATTCTGTCGATTGATGATTTTTTTTTACACGATGGCTTCTGAAGAAAGCTTCATTGACACTAAAGTAGCCTGACGCTTTATCCCATTGAGCTATCGCCGTAATATTATAGAACGTAGTTTTTTATATCATGTTAATCTACAGGTTTTTGAAATCTTTGGAAATCCCTCGGAAATCCCCTGTTCGTGATCGTACAAGATGTTTTCATAAGGCGAACTTTTTTCTATATTTTCGTTGATATAAAAGTTCGCAAGCGATCTTTTCTTCTTCCGATATTTGCTTGAACCGAATAATGTTCCCAAACATCAGCACTCTTGAAGTTCACTGACGATTTTTTCCGTAGCGATATTTTATATCAGTGAACTTTTTATTAGAAAATCGGCGATGAAAAGATTCTGTTGTGAACATTGATATTTTGATATTTTCCTAACACTGGTTCCTAGTACCTTTTTGATAAAACACCTCATTCAAGAACATTATAATGAGGAATAATTTTTCACACGAAAATCGCTTGTTTAAACATGAGGAAACACCTTACTTGTTACTTGAAAATACGAAAATTTCATAGAGATTGACAGAGATTCCGACAGATACTACCAGATACCTAATACTTTTTTTTGCTGTTGATATTACGTGCAAGGAATCCGTGCATTATAATTACGGTCTAAAATACTGACGCAAAAATCTAGAATACGTATAATAAACATTGTTGCTGCTAGCCATTTATAACATCCTTTTATGGAACACAAGATTCATTGTTCATTCAAAATAAGCGTGAACACTAGTGGCCTTTTTTCTTGACCCCGAAACTGAGCCAATTTATTTCGCTCATTGACGCGCAGAATCCCCTTCCGAGCTCCCATGCTCTTGAAACATTCGCTTTCGCCTGACAAATGAACAAATAAATAACGGATGTACGCTCAATTGTGATGTTGTATGTAAATTAATTATCGTCACAAGCGTATACCTAATTTTACTGAATATGTCAAGCCTGTCGACGAAATCTAAGATTTCGTTTTAAACTTGTAGGATTAAGTTACAATAAAACTATTAATACTTATAACACGAGTTTGTATATCAGGTGCCTCTGGTCATTATAAAACTCTCAATTTGCTCCGAGGACCGAGTACTTTCAGTTTTGCAGGTAGTGTAATAATACTTTATAAACTCGTTCGCTTTACCAAGCAACTTGTATGAAATCTTCAGTAGAAAATCATATAAGCTTGAAATAAGCCACCACCATCCACACAACACCACGCAACAACCTGTGCAAATCAAATCAATCTCACCCGCACTGCCGCTTTTAAGACGAAAACAAACCAAAGATCACACGCCAGTGAATACACCACAGCGACTCTGGGGCGCGCGCGGTGGTGACTTTATCTGAGCGCGCCACAGAAAATTTAAAGAGCAAGAGAGCACGGTTATCTTGCACCCAACTACCGCAACACCAGCGCACACTTGAAATCAGTCTATACAGCTCCGAAAGAAAGAGCGTTCTGCTTTTTTCTGTGGTGAGTGATCATTGTATCCTCTGTGTAGGTATCACACTTACGCGCCAGTGCATCACTAGGGTGAAACGCCATCACTGCATTCCAGCAAGCTATCACTATTCCAGTGCAACATTTCACAGCAAGCTGAGCAACCGCCTTCAACCATAAAAGAAGGCATCGTTTTGACGTAGGACTTACGTCTTTCTTTACTATACTGGGTGTCATTTCAAAATTTTCAAAACGGATGCGTTACGTACACTTTGAACTCTAATAACTTTTCTCCTACTCAAGGAATTACTAATTTTGTTTCATAAATCGAAAGGAAAACGTTCAACGCTTGCTATTGATACCTTGTTTGCTATGTGAAACTTGTTTAAAAAGTTCAAAAACTACTTTTAATGCGAATCAACATTAATGCTAAAACCTATAAATATGGGTGTCACAGTTTTTCTTAAAGCCAGACGTGTGTAAGCCACAGAGCAGAACACACGTACGTGTGCTGCTCAACGAGAAGCTGCATTTGGACCACCAACCAAATCATAGCTACTGCCTTATCGCTGCCAACCAAGAACAGTCGTCGCCCTGCGTGAAATTCATTGCTCTCAGAAGTGGACAGAGTTACTAATTCCAGCTGCTCTTCCAGTGCCTGGTCCGTGAGATTGCACAGCATTTCAAAACCTACTCTTCCGGAGCTCAGCCGTAATGGCCCTTTAAGAATCCAGCGAGGCCTGCCTGGTTAGTTTGTTGGAAAATACCAATCTGTGCGCTATCCATGCCAAGCGAATAATCATCATGCCGAGCGGGAAACGGCGAAATAATATTCACAACAAACGGTCCTTATTAGGACCACAAAATCGTTCTCAGAAGAATTACAAATGAAATTTCCATTTCGTGCTTTGGAAAATAACTTCCCTCTTATCGGGTTAGTTATTTTCTATAATAATATCCGAAAAATGTGCGATAAAACCAATAAACTGACCAATTGGACGGAAGCAATAAAATACCTACAACAATTTGAGTCAAAAAAGTGATATTAACGGAAAAATGCTTCGATCGTTTCTAAGTGTTTGGCAGCTGAAGTTGCCGATTTGTTTTCCAACGTCAATTATTTGCGCTGTGCTGTACGGAACAGATTTTTGCGCGATTTGTTGGGAAATAATTAAAACAATTGTGTAGTAGATTCCGTAGATTTTACCGTAAATTTTGATAGAAATGATTTTGTAAAAGCATTAATTAGCCGTGCTTTGAATGGTGGTTTTTGCAAATCTTTCTAGAACATTAGTGAATGTGGAATGATGAAAATATTTTCATTTGTCGCACAAAGGGATGGACTACCATCTGCACTAAGAAGTTTATAAAAGAGATCGCATTCCGATATACAATGCTCATTCGATGTGAGCTGTGAAAGGGGAATGTTCGTGTATGTACGCATCTGGTGTATGTAATCGTCTGGTATCACCAAAAATAGTTATCTGCAAACCGTTCTTATTAGGATGAAAATATAATGGAGAAAGAATTTATTTAGAAAGAATCTACAATGCAAATCTTTCTAGAACATTAGTGAATGTGGCAACCCTGCTACTAAGCGAATGCCACGCCAAAACGAACGATGAAAATATTTTCATTTGTCGCACAAAGGGATGGACTACCATCTGCACTAAAAAGTTTATAAAAGAGATCGCATTCCGATATACAATGCTCATTCGATGTGAGCTGCGAAAGGGGAATGTTCGTGTATGTACGCAGCAGAAGCGAATTCGGGCAAGGTTCGAATCGTTAGCAAGGATTCTCGTCTGGTATCACCAAACATAGTTATCTACAAACCGTTCTTTTTAGGATGAAAACATAATGGAGAAAGAATTGAATTAGAAAGTTCCATTTAATAAGTTTGCGCCTGTCAATTCTTGTGTACATTTACCAGTGATTCATATAAGCAAATGTTTATCAAATTAATCTACAAACCGGAAGGTTTTTGCAAGTCCTAGAAAATCAGTGAATGTGGCAATCTCATTCGACATGAAATTTCCAGTAAACATTCATTCAAAAAGTGCATTGGCTCAAATTATCCATGAATGTCATATGATATGCCCAAGTTTAGTCCTACGTCAACACCGCGGTTACGTCCCGGACATTACCCACTCCTAGTTTTTTCCGCAAAGTCGCTCTGGTCAAAATTTCAGCGAATTGCAAGGAATAAACCACCCGAGGGATAGTACCGATAACTGGGTTAAAAAGGCGGAGGATCAAGAAATTTCTGCACTCGGTAAGTGTTGTTTTGTTATAACCTATTTTTGAAGCGATCATTGGTATGGGATTCGAATTTTTCTTTTCAATACAAATCGGTTAGCGAACTGAGTACATATCACCAAGGATAAGGAATCAGAGCCGGCGGCTGACAGTCCAGAGAAAGAGAATGCGGAAAGACCTAGTCCACCGGCAGTAGAACCAAAGCTGGTTACTCCCGTAGAAATGCCTACACCTGCAGCTTTGAGTTCGATAGCTACGGAAATTCTGACTAACAGAAATGGAAAATGGAGAAACAGCTTCCTCCGCGGAAGATGCAGAGGCATTCAAGTAAGTTTAAATCTGAAGAAAATTTTGATTAGGACATAAGTAACATTGAGAGCCTCTCTTTGTTTACTTTCTCTTATTATGATGTCACTATAACAGTGCACTAATTTTCCAGTACATAGCCGATGGTTTTTACTTCAATATTAGGCAAAGAGTTGAGTACTAAATATTGCAACGACCGACTAATAAACAGAAGAGAAAGACCCTAAAGAGAATCTCATTGTTGCTTACGTCCTATTCTAAATTTTCTGCCGAAATATTTAGTATCAGCTTTAAAATTATCCATGGCTAATCTTTTAGCCCGGCGGATGCAAGTTTGCTATTGAAATATGTTCGCTAAGGTCTAGTAGAATCAAAGCTGGATCTGGACAGGGATGCCAAGTTTTTTTCCAAGAAGTCTGTAATAATTTTCGAGAAAGTCTGGAATTGTCTGGATGGCCTAATTTTTTTTGAAAAAGCTTGAGGATTGAATTTGAGGCTATGAACTTTCAGCATCTTGGATTGTTGAAATTTCCAGCTGATGCAAACTCATCAAAATTTGTTCGCTTTTAGCGAACAAAAACTTTGCCATTTTATGTTTCCAGCTATTCTAGAAAGTTTTGTTTTCAATATCGTAGCTCGAAAAGGTGATTTAAAAATCAGCGATGCATTCTTGTATCTCATTTTGTTATTTTTCAAATTGTCTGGATAAATCTGGACAAATTTTCTGAAATCTGGATCAGATAAACATAAATCTGTATGTCTGGACGACGCTTGAAAATCTGGAAGAATCCAGATAAATCTGGAAGGTTGGCACCCCTGGATCTGGAGGTGCAGCGGAAGGATTCTTCTTCGCCGGTTGGTTGGTTAAAACTTTCGAAGCTTTGCACATAAAGCCGGATTTTTTTCAGGGAGTCTATGCGATGGGTTTGCACGCCCCTTACAAGATTCAGGAGACGGCTCTACCTATTCTGTTGGCCGGTCCGCCACGGAATATAATCGCCCAGACACAGTGCTGGCAATGCTCAGTTTAGTCCATCAGTTAAAAAACTATCTGCAGGTGGTTTGCATTTCCCCCACGTATGAGCTGGCAATTCAGAAGGGGGAAGTAGCTGCCAAAATACCAAAGTTTTGTCCGGAAATCAAACTTCCTTACGCCGTTCGCGAGGAGATCGTCAAAGGGGCGAAGCTGACTAATCATATCATCGGAACACCCGGCAAGCTAATGGACTGGGGTATAAAGTTCAGGACGTGCGACCTAGAAGTTTTCCCTTTTTGTACTGGACGAGGCGGGTGTTTTGGTCGCTGTTCTTCTTGGCCACGTACGAGCGTGAGGTGATGGAGTTCGCCGAGTACATCGTACCCAATCCGATCAAAATTCGGCTGGCGCGGGAGCAAGAATCACTCGATAACATCAAACAGTACTACGTCAAGTGCCGCAACCAGGACGAGAAATTGTGTGATTACCGTCGGGCAAGCGATCATTTGCTGTCATGATGTATAGGACAGTTGTAAACTCCAAGTAAACTTATTTTCGAAACTGTTAATCGATCGAAACAGGTACGCAAAATGGCCGGTTGGTTGACCGGCAGGATGTCCCAGGATGATCACTCGGCAGCGGTACTGTCCAGTGATCTAACGGTGGAGCAACGGTTGGACTCTCTGGACCGATTCCAAAATGGACTAGAGAAGGTACAGATTATAACGAACGTTTTGTCCAGGGCTAAGTTCCGCCACTTGATTCTGGTTACAACACTAGGTTACAGAGAGATTCTTTCGCCTTAGGTATCGACGTCGAACAGGTGACCATTGCCGTCAACTTCGACCTGCCGATGGATCAGCAGGGACGAGCCGATTGCGAAATTTGTAGATTCGGTAAGTGTGTCTCATTCTTGTTATCCTATAGATTGTATTTCCGCTTCTTTAACAGAACGGAATCACCATCGACCTAGTGGACAGTGATCGAAGCATGATGATTTGCAGATCAATCGAAAAACATTCCCGGAAAAAGATTCAGTAGCTAGTCGCGGAGATCTCGGACAAAATTGAAAAGATCGGATCGTAAAGTGTTTTCGACCAGCTACTGGTGAACGGCGTAGGAGTTTTTTTGGGTCATACTTGTTTCGATTCTGAATTTATAATTTTATTTAGCTTCTATCCCAACATTTGAAAAGGGCATAACTGCAAAATGTAGCAAATTGAATTTTCATTTTTTCCATTAACAAATATCTACCCCAGCACGTACACAACGCATTAGTTGATTATGAAGAATTTTGGTAGCGATTTTACATTTTTTTAAAAGGGCTTAATTGATTTTTATGACCAAACTGATTATGAAAGGACCAAACTGATTGGAAAGTGCCTAACTAGCAATACAGTCTTTTCCATAATTTACATACAGGGCCAATCTGATTTTATGATGTCAGTGGGGTTAATCTGACCATCAAATTAGAATTCAGTTAATTCGTCTAACTTTCGGTGTAATATTAGACTTGAACAGCATTTTTTGTGTGAGATATACTGCCGTGCCGTTATACGCATAATTGTCCCATGTATATAGGGACGCAATCAAATCAAATCAATCAAAAAAAAATTAGTATCAATTTTCCAAATAGGATTATAATAAATCTGACCTTTGACAATTTTCTCAATGTTTACGTTTTGCAGATAAGCCCTTTTTAAATGTTTGGTAGAGTTGGTTTCCTTATGTTCTATGCTACTTACGACTTAATAAATTTTTTGCCTGAATTTATTCATTAATTTATTTATTAATTTAATTATTTATTGGTGTATTAATTTCTCTATGTATTTATTTATTATTCATTTATATTTTATCAGTGTAGATGTAGTCTCACAATCCTTTCTGATTATTTAGGTTAAATTTCCCTTAACCCATTACGACGCAGCGAATGAAATTTCATACGCAAAAACAACACATTTCTAGATCATACTTGTTATACAATAAAGGCGTGTTCGAGCTTTTGGTCTTCTGTGAACGTTAATTAATACTCTTTAATTTATAATGTGTATGCTCAATAATCTTTTTTTTATTAAATTCGATTGTGCTTTCGAATGTCAAAGTTGGCCAAATTTCAAACCAAAATAAAAACAACACATATTATTAAAATTCTCTTCCAAATCACTAATTCTTGTTTCGGATTGAGAACGAATGGCCATGAGAAGTGTGAAAGATGTGACTCAGTGCGAAAAAATGGAAGAAATTGGTGAAACAATTGCGAAAATTCTCCTGCTAGTTCAAGGTATGAAATTTCATACGCTAGGCTGAACCGATATCTTTTTTCCTAAGGCAAAATTATTTCCTCTTTAGGACCCGGAGGGAACTCACAACTTTCTCGCTGATTTTAAAGTTGAATCAGTGCATTCAAGGCTAACAAATGCTTAATACGTTGCAAATCATGCCTGGTTCAAACCAGGCATGATTTGCAACGAATATGAATATTTTTTATGTAAATTCTGTTCTTTTGCTTAAAATTATTACAAAGTTTGAGGGAAAGATGGTTTGATGCAACGAATCAACAAAACGGCATGAGAGAGGAGAGAAGTGTTAAAATCATTCAAAAAAATGATAAATGAATTTTCTCGCAAGGTTGAAGATATTATTCGTTTTTATGCTAAATAAAAGGATATTAGCCGAATTTTCTCTGTAATAATTATTTGATACCCTATCAACCCAGCGTATGAAATTTCATATGCTAGTTTTTTTCGCACCAAAACATTCCAAACGGGTTTTTTATTTTTCCCATGCTTAATCCGGCATAATATGAGGGCTCACGAAGCGGATTAGCGGGTCTGACAGTGAAAAATTTAAAAAAAAAATCAGATTGTTATTTTTGCATATTTTGGATCCCTAAGATAAGAAAAATATGCCCAAGAAAGGTTTTCCTCGAATTCAACTTGGTTCGACTGCTAGAGCCCATAAAATCTTCATATGAGGGTGACAAAATCGGGGGCTGATAAAATCGGGTCTTTAGTGTATTTAATGTACAATATTTAACATTTAATATTTTTTATTTTATATTTAACATTTATTGTTGAATATTTAACGTTTGATATTTAATATATAAAATGTATTCAATGTTTAGTATTCATACTCAATGCGTGATATTTAGTATTTAATGATCAATGTTTTATATTTGATATACAATACTCAACGATTATGAATGCACTACTAGACACGTCACATAAATGCGCGCATCACATAGCAACGCTTGAGAACTTCGCGATAATACAAACGCGGTCGCATACCGGCATCCACCGTCTAGCATATAAAAAGCAGCCTGGTGATTAAGTATTAAGTATCGGTTTCGTTAAGTGACCAATTTAGTTGTTACAGTAAAATGTGTAATTTAAATGTTAAAAGGGAGGAATAAGAGATTAGTGTGTTCTGCAAGAGGTGGGCATTTGACAGCCCGCTTGAAAACAAAAGATCGCTGCACAATTTGCTTGAAAACAAATCCCCGGAAGAACGGGTGACAAAATAAAAATGGGTAGTCTGATAAAAAGGGTTGACCGAGCACGGTCGAGAGCGGTGGTGTTTCTCCCCGCTTTTTAGTCGGAGAAAATAGTTGACCGAGTACGGTCGGTGGTGATTCTTCCCGCTGAAAAAAAGGAAGAGCCCACGAGGGCGAGGACTGTGGAACCGGAACGCCTAAATCTTTAAACATTATTTAAAAGTTTCCCAAAAAGCATTTTTCCCATCATCGGTCGCAGAGTCAGGCGAGAAGAAATAAATTTCCCGAACGTCGCGCGTTGGTGAGTGCAGAGAGCTTTCGGCCCACGTGAGAGAAGAGGAACCTAATCCGCCATCTGGTCGGGACAATTTTCTCCAACCTCCATCTGTTCGGTGCTGCTAGTAGTGTCCACATTCGGCTTCGTGTCAGTTTCCGTGAGCCGCTCGCGAGTTTTGGCCCCATTTGTGGCATTGCTGGTATGCAAAAAAAAGGAGGAAAAGGAATAAAAGCACCAGCAGCACAGGAAAGTGTCTAGCGAGAAAAAACGTGCCTTCTGGCCGTGTTCTGTAATTCTCGTTCGCAAAACACGAGGATCACCTGTTCTTGATTGTGGCGACTAAGAGTAAGGTGTAGGAAACATGGTGTAGTTCACGCTGCTGTCACTACAGTTGCCACCACTGCCGCCGCCAGGAAAACGCCATCTCACCAGCGCCGCAAAGTGATTATCCGTGTCGCCAGGACCACACAAGTGGTAGAGGAACCCTCAAGACTCGTGAGGTGCAAGTCGGAAGATGACCTTCAGATCCAGCAGCGATTGTAGTACCCTTGTCTGGATTCATCAAGTTACCGGAGCAAGTTTAACGACGTCAGCATCCTCAGGTAAACGTGCACACGATTAACATTCTCACCTCCCCTTATTAGCCCTTGCTATTAAATATATGTTTTGTGATTATTAGACATTCTCTGTCTGTTTTGGGTGAAAGCCAATTTTTGTTACAATGGCGCCCAACATAAAATCCCACATGTTAATTTGAGCCGATTGGTAGATTAGTGTAACATTAAAGATTTGTGGTAGTAATTAAGTTTATTTGGTTTGCGATCCATTAAGAAACTTTTAGGATGGACTTCGCCTATCTAAATGACGAAGAGATCAACTACGAGTTGGCCTTACGTCACATGGTTAATCTAGGTTCTATGATTCATAGAGTCAAAGTTCAAAAGTTGAGGGCCGCTGTTCAAGATGACGGGACCCGAAACATTTTTCACAACAGTTCGGATCACGTTATGAGTCCAACTGTTAATATAGAATCCTGTCAGGTAGCCATTTATGAACTACAGAAAGCTGTCGGACCTGCTCTTCAGAGCACCGACAACCAAAATTTAAGTCAATTGCGGTCGCGACTCGTACATTATAGGAACAGGTTGACATGTCTCAAGCCGCCGGGTTTCCTAGCAGACGCGCACAGATCGCTCGACGCGCTTGTCAGAGTGTTAATCAGTGACGTGAACAGTGCTTTAACCAATCCAGTGAGTGTGGCAGGTTATGGAAGTGCAGGAGGGGCAGTGGCAAAAACCAATCGGCTGCTGCTAGCGGACGAGAACGATCCAACGCAAGACGATGATGGCGCCAGGGCGACTGGACCGGACGCGTCGAGAGAACACAGCAGAAGAAGCAGTCAACATACAACGCTTCCGGCATCCAGCTCGTTACTATCTGCGAGCCGAAGGCAAGGTGCGCTCGAATTGGAATTCTCCGGCAGACGCTTCAACAGTAATCCCGTACCGGACACGACAGTCACATTACACGCCACCACCACTGGACATTCCACCGATTCCCAGAAGTTTTCACAATCACGAGCGATGGGACAATTCACGCGTCGAGGATCAACAAGAAGAGGAGAGAGCCGGCTGGAATTCGATCGAAAATCAACGCAGATCGGAACGAAACGACCGAGCAGGAACAGCGAGCGGTACGAGAGGAAACAGGAACGTATGGGAAGAGTACGACCAGCTGCGCGATGATTTACTGCATCATCTGCTGCGGCGAGACACCAGACCGGCGAGCGATCGGGGCGACGACAGGCGCACAACGAAAGCAGTACACAACTGGCCATTCGAATTTCGGGGAGAGAAGGACACAACGTCGCTAAATATATTCTTGGACCGAGTTGAAACATTCGCTAGATCGAAAGGGATGAACGACGACACCTTATTGGCATCGATCAAACATCTGTTACAGGAAGATGCTTTGGACTGGTACGCACGAGCCATGGCGCAGCACACATTACTTTCCTGGGAGGCATTCAAACGGTAGATACGGAAGGAATTCCTACCCAGCGGATATGCACAGATTTTGCGCCTTGAGGCTTGCTTCCGATTCCAAGGACCCAACGAGGCATTTTCGAAATATTATCGAGACATCGCACCATTATTTCGGTTCGTTACGCCACCGATGTGCGAGGAAGAGAAGTTTTTCATCGTAAAGAAAAACATGAATGCCGATTATGCAGCGATCGTGACCGCAGCCAGACCACACACTATACAGGAAATGGTGGAGATCTGCACCAGCTACGATGAAACGAGGATGCTTCTGAACAGACAACGCAGGGTGCCAATTCCGCACAGTGCGCTTTTAGAGCCTAGTTTCGCAACACCCATTGTTGTACCAAGACCAGCACCGGCAATGCAGCATCAACCACGGTTCGGTAGGGTACACACAGTAGAGCTGGAGGAAAACTCGGCAGGCGGATTGGTCAACGGGCAAAATTCCTCGCTCGATGAAGAAGGAGCACATTCGCAACATGATGACGGATACTGGCAGCTGAAGATAGACCAGCTTACGGAGCAAGTCAGCGCGCTGAAGATGCAGTTGACGACGAGGAACGCTAGACGAACGTTTACGTCAGCACATAATTTGGAGAAGGAGAACGTCGCACAGCAGCACAGACAATACGCGCCACAACCACTCACGCAGCAGACACAGCGCCAGTACAGCAACCAGGTACAGAGACAGCAACCTCCGCCTGCGCAGCACCACTCTCGGGAGTTGCAAGCTCCGCAGAACTCAATACGAGGAGAGCAAGACAGAGCTGGGGAACACAGACTAGATCCGATATACCAGAGACGTACGGGGATGATCTGCTGGAACTGCGATGAGGAAGGACATCGTATCATGGATTGTGCAAAGCCACAGGCAATTCTTTTCTGCTATCGTTGTGGACGAAAGGGATACTCTCTACGCAGCTGCATCACGTGTCGGACAGATGCGGGAAACGCCACCGCGGGGAATCTACAATAGAGGGTAATGAATCTCCGCAACCAATAGAAAACCCCTCCGATACCACCGAACTAGGATTACTAAATACAATCATCATTAATCCCGGACTAGACAATCGCCCACATGCAATCATTAGCATACTGGGCAAAGAAATGACAGCGCTGCTAGATAGCGGGGCGAACTGCTCACTGCTAGGTGGCAACAATGTAAAGATCGTCGAACAGCTAAGTCTGCGCAAAGGAAACGTGATTGGAGGCATCAAAACAGCGGACGGCACGCAACACAAAATTTCACACTTCGTTCGAGTGCCGATAGTTTTTAACAACCGGAACGAGACCGTCCCACTGCTGTTGGTTCCGACAATTCCGGATTGCCTGATCCTGGGCATGAACTTTTGGGACAAGTTCGGAGTCAAAGCAACATGCTGCAGTCTGGAAACGGAGCTGGAGGAGACGCAGCTGAACGAGGATGAGCCGATGAAAGTCCTGAGCGCAGCACAACACAGACAGCTTAAGGAAATGCTAGCGAAGTTCCCAACAGCGGAAGGAAGGCTGGGCAGGACAACATTATATGAACACCGGATAGACGTAGGAAACGCACCACCACGCAAGCAGCGACACTATCCAATGTCTCCGTATGTGCTGGAAGAAGTGAACCGCGAGATCGACAGGATGCTCGCTCTGGATGTCATAGAAGAAGCTCTATTTTCTCCGTGTAACAACCCACTGGTAGCGGTTAAGAAGAAAACTGGGAAATACCGGGTCTGTCTGGACGCCCGCCACTTAAACTCGGTGATGGTTAACGAAGGGTACCCTATTCCGCAAATCTCGTCGATCATCAACAATCTCGGCGGCTGTGAGTACATTTCGTCAATCGATCTCAAGGATGCGTTCTGGCAGTTACCGTTGCCGGAGGCATCTAGGCCGTTTACAGCATTTACGGTTCCATCACGAGAACACTTCCAGTTCAAGGTAGTTCCCTTCGAACTTTGTACAGCGAGTCAAGCTCTCGCGCGACTGATGACGCACTTGTTCGCAGACATGGAACCATACGCATTTCACTACCTGGACGACTTCGTAATCTGCTCCAAAACGCTCGACGAACACATCAGGCTGTTGGAAGAAGTAGCGAGGCGTCTACGAAGAGCAAACTTGACGATATCGCCAGAGAAATCCAAGTTCTGTCGTCGAGAAATCAGATATCTGGGGTACATTTTGAATGAGAGCGGATGGAACGTCGATGAAGAAAAGATCGAGAGCATCGTGAAATTCCCAGCTCCAACGAATCGGAAGGAGATGCAACGGTTTCTCGGCATGTGCAATTGGTACCGACGTTTTATAGCAGATTTCTCTCGACTGGCAGTACCAATAACGGAACTGACGAAGACAAAGAATAAGTTTCGATGGAGTACGCAAGCAGACGAAGCATTCCTAAAGCTCAAAGCAGCGTTGGTATCAGCCCCGGTGTTGGCAATGCCTGACTATACAATGCCATTTGCTATTGCCAGCGATGTTGTGATTGGAGCCGTACTGACGCAGGAGACTGACGGAGAAGAACACCCGATTTGCTACTTTTCACAGAAGCTATCGTCTTCGGAACGGAAGTATTCGGTAACGGAACGGGAATGTCTGGTGGTCATCCGCGCCATCGAGAAGTTCCGAGGGTACATAGAAGGAGTGAAGTTTACAATTTATTGTGACCACGCCGCACTCCGCTATCTGCGATCGATGAAGAATCCGACAGCCCTCATGAGCCGGTGGTTGTTACGTCTAAACGCATTCGACTTCGAAATCAAGTACCGGAAGGGAAGCATCAACGTAGTGCCGGACGTACTATCACGGATAGTGGCATCGGTGACCTTCGACGGTGCGAACTCCACTGATTCATGGTACATGCAGCTAAAGGATAAAGTGCAGAAGCACGGCGATCGTTTCCCGGACTTCAGATTAGCGAACAACGAGCTGTACAAGAACTGTTTAAGCAAGGACGAAGAAGGAAATGCGATCCACTTGTGGACAAAGGTGGTACCATTCGAAGAACGACGCGGGTTAATAGGCAAGTTCCATGACTCACCCACAGCAGCACACTTGGGTTTTCACAGAACTTTTCAGAAACTTCAAGCCCATTTTCACTGGCCGAAGATGCGGGATGAGGTAAGCAACTACGTCAAGAGCTGCCAAACCTGCAAGGCAAGCAAAGCACAAAACTCAAGGATGATGCCACAGATGGGAAATTTGAAGCCGGCCAAAATGCCCTGGGAGCTATTATCAATGGACTTCGTTGGTCCGTTCACACGCTCGAAGCAGGGAAACACAGTCATGCTAGTAGTCGTAGATTGGATCACGAAATACGTCGTCGCACATCCAATGAAAAACGCGGATGTTGCAAAGATGGTTCAGTTTCTGAAGCAGAAAGTCTTTTTGAAGTTTTCACGTCCCAGAATAGTTTTGTCGGACAATGGAAAACAGTTCGAGTCGACGGTGTTCAAGTCAATGCTAGCTCGACACAACATCGTGCATATGAAGACGTCTTACTAACTCCGTTAGCGAATGACGGATCCCAATAGTAGCATGTCTGTAATAACATACGTACATGGAACTATTGAAGATCAGAGCTACAGGTCCAAAGCCCTGGTAAAGGAGGATGGTTGTGATGATCCGGGCCGAGATCACCACGTAAAGCAAGGTAGGGCATAACCCCAATTCCAAGGCGTGAAGCGACCCGTGCCGAGGGATGAGTGATCGAGGGGGTGAAAAAGATGCTCGATCGTTAACGAAGCCTGTGGGGTACCTGGGCAACCCCCACAGTAAGCGTCCCTTACCACGCTAATGCGGAGCTCTGGCGTGGCGGACATATATTTCTCGCGCTACTCGTGGGACTATACATGGAGATGAATAAAAATAAAAACAAACAGACGGAGGTGCCAAACCCCTTCGCTAGAGGTGGTTTGGCGAGGTCTCCCCCCCCCCGTGGGGAGAGTAGTGGAGCGATGAGTGCTGCATCCGAAAGCACCAGTGACCCCCCAGCGGCGGTAGGCAATAACCCTACCAATGCATCGGAGGGGCCAATAGCTGCGATGCGCAAAGTAGCGAAGCAACTCGATTCTATAATCGACTTCGCTAGCGCAAAGCAGAACATAGCCAAGGAGTTGAAGTTGAGCCTTCTGGAGCTCCGGAAAGCTGTTCGTGTCGCAAGACAGGAACAGCAGGCCTATGTTGAGAGGGTGGAATGTCGGGAGAGGCCCGACAGAGAAACCCAGACAGTGGCCTCCAATAGGGAGGAAAGAGAGAAGGTCGATAGAGGTTCACAGACAGTGGTCTTTACCTTCTACGGAGCAGCCACGTCGATCGGAGCGGCGACTGAGTTCCCCTCGAAGGGAAAAGGAAAGGGCAATCGCAAGACGGCATCGAATGCGAAGCGCCCTAGGAAGTCGCCAGGCGAGGGTGCCAAAACCGACACCACTCGGCGTGCAACCGTCAAGGTCAAACGCCGCCTGGGTGAGGTAAGCGAGGGCGAGAGTGACCTCGCTGTGGAGAGCGATGGTACCAGCAACCCGGCACGACCGGGGCAGGGGGGCTCAAACCCCTGGACGCTGGTCACCAAGAAAAAGCCGGCACCGAAACCGGAGGTACCGCGGCCTGCGAGGAAGGCCAAGGACAGAGGCGAAGCCTTGTGGTTAAAAACCGACAAGGACAAATACGCCGATGTCCTTAAATCGATGAAGGCGGCCGAAAGCCTCTCGGCCCTTGGGCAGGATGTGCGTAGCGTAAGACGCACCAACACGGGAGAGATGCTCCTGGTGCTGAAGCGAGGCGCACAATCAAGTGCAGTATATAAGGCCTTGGCCCAAGAGGTCCTTGGTGAGGGCGCCCAAATCAGGTCGCTAGGTGCGGAAACAACTCTCCAGTGCAAGCACTTGGACGAGTTCGCGACCGCAGAAGACGTCGTCGCAGCCGTCAAGGAGCACTGCGGCGTCACAATCGAGCGGGCCTCTGTGCGATTGAGGGACGGACCCTCTGGCACCCAGGTAGCCTACCTCAGGCTACTGAATGCGGATGCCAAAAAGGTAACCGAGAAAGGGAAGCTGAAGATCGGCTGGTCGGTATGCCCTATTAGTATACCCCAGCCGCCTTCAGTGGACAGGTGCTATCGGTGCCTAGAATCCGGCCATAAAGCATACGAATGCAAAGGCATAGATAGGAGCAAGCTATGTCGTCGCTGCGGCGAGGAGGGGCATAAAGAGCGGGGGTGCACTAAGGCATATAAGTGCCTTATCTGCACCGCTAAGAAGCAAGCCCATAAACATGCTATGGGCGGACCTTCGTGTCCCTTCGGCGAGTTAAATAAGAAGAAGCCGTGAGAGTCACACAGCTAAATCTTAACCATTGTGCAGCAGCCCAACAGCTGCTGTGGCAGTCGGTCTCGAAGTCGAGGACAGATGTCGCCCTCTTATCAGACCCGTACTGCATCCCTGCCGGCAACGGCAATTGGGTGTCGGACGGGTCTGGAATGGTGGCAATCTGTACAACGGGAAGGTTCCCGGTTCAAGAGGTAATACACCCCTCCGCCGAGGGTGTGGCGATTGCCAAGATCAATGGTGTGTTCTATTGCAGCTGCTACGCCCCACCAAGGTGGCCAATAGAACAGTTCTACCAGATGATCGACAGGCTCTCGTCGGACCTCGTGGGCCGGAAACCGGTAGTAATAGCGGGAGACTTCAACGCTTGGGCAGTGGAGTGGGGCAGCCGCTGTACAAATAGCAGGGGTCAAGCGCTAATGGAAGCGTTTGCGAAACTCGATACTGTGCTAGCTAATGATGGCTCCGCTAGTACATTCCGTAGAAACGGAGTGGAGGCGTGGATTGATTTGACCTTTGCCAGCCCGAGTCTGGCTCCAGGCATAGAATGGAGGGTAGACGAAGGCTACACCCATAGCGATCATTTAGCAATCCGCTTTAAGATCAACTATGGTGTGCAGCATCCGAGGGCGGGAGATCCCTGTCAGGTACGCGGGTGGAAGTCCAATCACTTCGACAGCGAAGCTTTCACCGCGGCCCTGGAACTGGAGGCCAACACCGACAGTCTAAGCGGGGATGCGCTGGTAGCTGTTCTATCACGCGCGTGCGACGCCACTATGCCGAGAATAACACTGCCAAGAAACGGTAGATCCCCGGTATACTGGTGGAGTGCCGAGATTGCAGCTCTCCGGTCACCCTGCCTCAGAGCTAGACGTAGGATGCAAAGAGCTCGCACCGAGGATGCAAGAGAGAACCGCCGTGAAGTGTTTCGAGCTGCGAAATTAGCCCTTAACAGCCATTAAAAGCAGCAAGAGAGCGTGTTTCGACAACCTGTGTGAGAGTGCCAACGCGAATCCGTGGGGTGACGCCTACCGGATTGTGATGGCCAAGACCAAAGGGGGCTCCTCACCCCCAGAACGGTCTCCGGACCGGTTGGCAACGATTATCGAAGTACTCTTCCCGTCTCGAGCCACAAGCCCCTGGCCACCTGCACTACGAGACAGTGCGGGCACGGTCGAAATGGTGGCTCCAGTGACGAATGAAGAACTACTCGCAGTGGCTAAATCCCTAGCAATGAACAAAGCTCCAGGGCCGGATGGAGTTCCGAACAACGCTCTCAAGGCAGCGATCATAGCGAACCCGAACATGTTCAGGCTAGCTATGCAGAGATGCCTTGACGAGTGCCGTTTCCCCGATAGATGGAAAAGGCAGAAACTGGTGCTGTTTCCGAAGCCCGGGAAGCCGCCAGGCGACCCATCGGCGTACAGACCAATCTGTCTGATAGACACGACTGGCAAACTGCTTGAGAGGATCATCCTCAACAGGCTCACCCCGTACGCGGAAGGTACGGACGGTCTGTCAAGCAACCAGTTTGGCTTTCGGAAGGGTAAGTCCACAGTGGACGCTCTCAACTCAGTGATAAATACTGCCGAGATAGCGATCCAACGAAAAAGGCGAGGTATTCGATACTGTGCGTTAGTGATACTTGACGTGAAGAACGCATTTAACAGCGCAAGCTGGGATGCCATCGCGCTCTCGTTACACCGGCTTAGCCTACCGGTGGGTCTGTACCGGATCCTGGAAAGTTACTTCCAAAACCGCGTACTGATATACGAGACCGATGCCGGTCAGAAAAGGGTTCCGATTACCGCCGGAGTCCCGCAGGGCTCGATCCTAGGCCCGGTGTTATGGAACCTCATGTATGACGGGGTTCTGAGACTGAAGTTCCCTCCTGGGGTCAAGATCGATGGAGGTCTACGGGGAGTCAATTCCTGAGGTAGAACTAACCGCAGAACACGCGATTAGCACGGTGGAGGAATGGATGAGCGCGAGAGGCCTGGAGCTCGCTCATCATAAGACGGAGGTAGTTATCGTCAACAACCGCAAGTCGGCACAACATGCAGTTATCCATGTGGGAGAAGTCGCGATCACTTCACAGCGAAGTCTGAAGTCTCTCGGAGTCATTATAGACGACAAGCTGACCTTCGGCAGCCATGTCGACTATACGTGCAAGAGAGCGTCGACTGCTGTTGCGGCACTATCGAGAATGATGTCCAACAGCTCAAAGGTGTGCGCCAGTAGACGTAGGTTACTGGCAGGCGTTGCCGTATCTATCCTCAGGTACGGCGGCCCGTCATGGTCAAGAGCACTGAGGGTAACCAGTTACCTACAGAAACTGGAGAGCACCTACCGCGTGATGTGCCTCAGAGTGATATCTGCCTACCGCACGGTATCACACGATGCATCCTGCGTGATAGCGAGCATGATGCCAGTCGGGCTGGTCATTCGGAAAGATGAGGAGTGCTTTGAGCTACGTGGAAATAGGGGAGCCCGCGAGCGCACCAGGGTGACCTCGGTCGCCAGATGGCAGCGTGAGTGGGACAACTCCTCGAAAGGTAGGTGGACCCACCGGCTGATACCTAGCATATCGAGCTGGGTGGGAAGACCCCATGGGGAAGTTCACTTCCACCTGACACAATTCCTGTCAGGCCATGGCTGTTTCCGTCAGTACCTCCACAGGTTCGGGCACGCGGAGGTCCCAGTCTGCCCGGACTGCCCAGGTGTAGATGAAACTGCCGAACACATACTGTTCGTATGTCATCGGTTCGACGTCGAAAGAAGAGCAATGCTTGACGTCTGTGGCTGGGACACAACCCCGGATACCCTTATCCAGCGGATGTGTCAAACGGTGGAGAAGTGGAACGCAGTCTCGGCTGCTACCATCCAGATTGCCAGTAGGCTACAGGTAATCTGGCGAACCGAGCAACAGACGACGGGCACGGCTAACTAGTGATTGGTTAGCTGGAGCGAAAAAGGCCAAGCGCAAAATAAGAGAGTGAATGGTCTGTTCATGCCGAGGTAGGTTGGCGCAGCGAATGGCAACCGCGTAAGGGGTAAACCCAGCCACCCCGAAGCAAGACAGAAGAGTGAGTGTATAGGCGTATAAGTGGACTGCCTCATGCCAAGACGGGAGGGTCGTAGCGTAGTATGTTGGAACTAAGCTATCGATGCCTCATGGCGTGGCAGAGGAGTGAAAGGGTGAGCATCCAAGTCAGTCTCACACTGCATGTTAAGGGTGAGCATAAAAGTCAGCCTCACAGGTTGGTAGAGGCTAGCACAAAAGTCAGCCTAGCAAGGAATGAAAAAGGTGAGCACAAAAGTCAGCCTCGCATGGTATGTCAGAAGTGGGGCCTAAGAAAAATGTCCCACATGGGATGCCAGAGGGAGTGACAAAGGTACAATAGAGTGGCACGATTGAGAGTGAATCAGGTGATAGGGTGAGCACCCAAGTCAGCCTCATATGGATGGGTAGGGCGAGCACAAAAGTAAGCCTAGCAAGGAATGAGTAAGGTGAGCACACAAGTCAGCCTCGCATGGAACGTAAAAGGTGAGCACAAAAGTCAGCCTCATGTGGGAGTGTTTGAGAGTGAATCAAAGTGTGATTGAGAGAGCACCCAAGTAAGCCTCATACAGGATGTATGATCGCGTGAGTGAGAGTGAATGAGTACATTTAGTACAGCCATCCCCCCAGAAGTAATACCGAGAGGTAGTTCCTGGGAGGAATGATGGCGGAGCCCAATGGAGTTTAGTCGGTATTAATGGCTGGTCACCATTCGAGTCCGACACGCCCCCAGTGCACCCCGTGTGGTAGATTGGACCCTACCGTTAGCACGTGTACTGGGCTAGGACATAAAGGTCTTCTCCATTGTAAAAAAAAGAGCATTGCTAGAAGGAGATCATCGAGAGTGGGATTCACAGCTTCCAGCAAACACGGCGGCCATCAACGGTGCGAAACATGATGCGACCGGAGTAAGTCCGCATTTCGCCAACTTTGGAAGGGACCTAATACTTCACACAGATCTCTACGTGCAACAAAGTCTCAACACCCCAGATGACCCCAATGTAGCACAGGAAATGCGACTGTCAACGGTTCGGCGGGTACAGGAATTCGTACTGCGACGCATCAGGAACAATCACGAAAAGGCGAAGCAGAGATAGTCAAAGACGTCCTGGGCGTCAACCTGTACACTCTAGAAGACGTAGCTACAGGAAAGAGAGGCAGGTATCACGCAAAGAACATTAAGGCGGATTAGAGAAAATTTACTCAGCTATGTCGGCAGGCTCCAACCTGCTAACCACGAGCATCATGCTCTAAAAAATACCGTTAGCCGATCGGGACAAATCGTGCCCTGTCAGGGTGTGGCGAGCAAAAACTTTTTCAAACTACCTCCCCACCATGGCACACCAGCCAGCGTCATTTGGATTCAAAGAGCTGTCTACGAAGACCCATGACAACTCGCAGTCGCAAGGAGCTGTCGGGACGTGAGGGACGGGATAGGACTTCCACCAACGAGGACAGAAGCCTTCAGCAGGCAAGCCGTTAGCGAATCGGGAGAAAACGCACGTCGGAAGCAGAAGCCTTCAGCAGGCAAGCCGTTAGCGAATCGGGAGAAAACGCACGTCGGAAGCAGAACCCTTCAGCAGGCAAGCCGTTAGCGAATCGGGAGAAAACGCACGTCAAGAAGCAGGAGCCTTCGGCAGGCATGCCGTTAGCGAATCGGGAGAAAACGCACGTCGGAAGCAGAAGCCTTCAGCAGGCAAGCCGTTAGCGAATCGGGAGAAAACGCACGTCGGAAGCAGAAGCCTTCAGCAGGCAAGCCGTTAGCGAATCGAGAGAAAACGTCGAGAAAGCAGAAGCTTAAAACAGGAGCGTCATTTTGGGAACGACAGAAACCAGTCAGCTACCGCGCGAGCGCAATAGGAAGGAAAGCACGTAACCGCAAACTAGAGACGGAACTTTTGGGGGGAGAGCCTCGGGAAAACCTTGAGCCGTTGCACAGGGGTGCAGGTCGACGAAGGCGGACTCCTCTGGACTCCTCAGACATAGCGGAAGTCAATCTCAAAGGTAAGCTGCTTCATGGTGACACATCAAACCAAGATAGACCTCAGTCACTGGCGCAAGCGCACGAGCCGTCTTCGGAGCAAGCAAAACCATGCAGTGGATGGAGCAAAGCAAACCAGGACAACAATTGAGCACAGCAGACCGTGGCGAAGTGGAAGCACCAACGGGCATACACCGCTCATAGCGGGGGATTCAAGCAGGACGAAGCTAAGCACCCAACCCTCCTCACAACCTGCCAACTCCAGCTGCTTACACAGCGTTCCAGCGTTTGCCGTTCTCGATACGGGAGAAATCGAAGCAGGAGAGTCCACAATATGCAAGCCTCCGCAGGCCAGCCATTTGTCAGAGCGAGAGAAACTGATACAGTAAAAATTCAGACGCGGACGGAACAGAGAATCGGATAAGTAAGTAAGCTATGAGCAACACTAGCTACAAGCACTAAACGAAGACGTGGAACGGAAGATAATTAATCCTGGATTTGTGTCGACAGCCTGTTAGATCCAGCACAGTCGCGATCCGTAAATCGGATCCATCAGACAGTTGTAGTGGGGGTCGATAAGAAATCAACCAAAAGAAACGCGATTTTGGGCGCGGTAAAACCCTAGCACTGGACTCATATCGATTTGGAAGACTAAATACCTCCTTCCTACGCAGCTGTCAGTCTTAACAAACCAAATAATCTACCACATTATAAGTCCTTAGTTTCAGTATTAGTCTTAAGTGTTAATTCTAACCTATTTAGCCCTAATAATAGGTTAAGAGTTTATTGAATGTTTTGCCGTTGCAAACGAAGGTTTCGAGTTGAGACAAGGACTTACCCGGAGACTTATAGCCAAACTTTAGTTGGCGGATTCGCAACGTTTAGCCAGGATTCGCTGGCGGAATTATGTAGTTTTGTGATTTGTGTTTTGAGATTAGTTTGTTCCTTAGCTAGCTGGAGCATGTAGAAGAATGTCGATACATCGAGCATCGCATTCGATTAGCGATTTAATTAGTCTCCGGGAGACTCCTTAAAGGAGTATGGCTCATAAATTTGTCATGAATCGAGCCATTGCCGATTCATGAGAAATTTTTCTGTAACGGCAATGTTGTGTTACAGTAAAATGTGTAATTTAAATGTTAAAAGGGAGGAATAAGAGATTAGTGTGTTCTGCAAGAGGTGGGCATTTGACAGCCCGCTTGAAAACAAAAGATCGCTGCACAATTTGCTTGAAAACAAATCCCCGGAAGAACGGGTGACAAAATAAAAATGGGTAGTCTGATAAAAAGGGTTGACCGAGCACGGTCGAGAGCGGTGGTGTTTCTCCCCGCTTTTTAGTCGGAGAAAATAGTTGACCGAGTACGGTCGGTGGTGATTCTTCCCGCTGATAAAAAGGAAAAGCCCACGAGGGCGAGGACTGTGGAACCGGAACGCCTAAATCTTTAAACATTATTTAAAAGTTTCCCAAAAGGCACTTTTCCCATCATCGGTCGCAGAGTCAGGCGAGAAGAAATAAATTTCCCGAACGTCGCGCGTTGGTGAGTGCAGAGAGCTTTCGGCCCACGTGAGAGAAGGGGAACCTAATCCGCCATCTGGTCGGGACGATTTTCTCCAACCTCCATCTGTTCGGTGCTGCTAGTAGTGTCCACATTCGGCTTCGTGTCAGTTATTGGTAGCATTCGCTGAGACTTCCAGAACTTTTAGTAGTAGCCATTGTAATCATAATCGATTTTTAACGTCACCCAAAGTTTAAAGCCTAGGGTTTAGTTTGACCTGAAACAGATTAAGTCGGAGTTGGTTGTTATATTTGCGCTGGAATCCATTCCAGATTCCGATACGTGTTTCGAAAGGTAGTTTCCCCGAGATCACACACAGGTCACACGCCGCTTTAGACTTACAATTCGGATAATTGCAATAAATTTGGTTTAGCGAATTTCGATAATTTCCCTGGTTCTTCTAGAAACGGTAGAAGCACCCAATTTAGATAGAAAATGGCCAGCCAATGATTTAAAATTCCGATTCTAGTAATTGTGCTGTCTAAATTGGTCAGACTGAACTTCCCTGAGACATCCGCAACAGTCGCAAATACTCATTATGATTAATCATGCTCGAAACATGATTCACGCTGAGTACGTCACTTCCCTGATAGCTTCATGAATGGCAAATAGGTTTACAATTATCACCGATTACATACACATCAGTGATGAATTAATAAAATACACCATTTAAAACATTCAAATGACAGCAGAAATATAAAAAAGAAATAAACAAACAACAGCTGAAGTCGTTTTTCAGTTATCAAAAGCGACATATAACAGCAAACACACAGACTAGTTTTCGTGAGCAAATGTCAAAATTCCACACGGAAGAAGGAAAAATATTTCGCGACCTCATTTCGCAAGAGGTGCATACTAAGCTTAATATATGGGGTTTTCGATTGATTGACACCGGTGTAGTGGAGTGCACTGAAACTGCACCGTTTTTGCACTTTCTAGCAGAAGTGCAGAAAACTGGGTATGTTCCATTGACACTTCTGCTAGAAAGTGCAAAACCAGTGCAATCCACTACACCGGTGTCAATCAATCGAAAATCTCAATAGTAAATCTACTGCGAATCAGAGATGCCAGGTACTTTTTTCAAATATCTGCAATAATAATTTTAAAAGTCTGGGAAGAACAAAAAATGTCAGGAAAGCTAGTGTAACCAAAAGCCTTTATATTAAAAAATCTGTAAATATCTGCAACCAAACTAAAAAATCTGCAAATATCTGCAACCAAACTAAAAAATCTGCAAATATCTGCGTCATCTGCAGCTTATATTAAAAGTCTGCGAATTTGCGCAGAAAAAATGAGCATATTTAAACCAAAAATATGTGTTATTGAATCCAATCATTTATTGTTTATCACTTTAACAAACAAACTTATTGGTTTGAAAATATTTTTTTATTAGAACAACAACAAATTTTTGCTTTCAATAAATATATTTTTAATATCAATAATTTTCTTTTAATTTCAATAAAATAATTATTTAAAAACGGAACGATAATTTTGTTTTATTGAAACAATAAATAAATTTTATTGAATTCAATAAATAATTTTATTGTCTCCCGACCAATAATTTAATTTATTGAATTTAATGCATAATTTTATTGAACATGCAAATCTTTTTTCTGTGTGTGCCAATCTGGCATCTCTGCTGCGCATTGGGAGGAAAACAACCCGCTTCACGACTTAAGCTAAGTATACACTTCTTGCGAAATGAAATTTCCTATACAAAACATATGCATAAAAACTGTCGCGAAATGCTCGCGAAAAAAAATTTCATTTCCATTTCGTAAACGGTACGCAGCTCTCGCGAAAACGGTACCGAAATTTGCAGTCAGCCGAGACACGGTTCGACAAACGATAAGTTTCATATTACTTCAGCGAGATAGCGCTGCTTTCTATAAGCTGTCGCTACGGCAAGCTTTTTCCTTGCGAAATAATGGTATCATTCCACTCGGAGGATTGCGAAATTTTGACAGAATGCGATAAAAAATACAAAAAAATACATTCATCGCAAGCTGTCAACATGTATAGAATTTGCTTTTGCGATGCAATCGGTCGAAACGATGGCAAGCGCTGCCCATAACTGAGTCAAAAAGGCGGAGGATCAGGAAATTTCTGGTCTCGCAAGTGCCTAGCCTGTTTTTGGAGCGATCATTGCTTCAAAGGATTTTTCAATACAAATAGGGTAGCGATCTGAGTATCACCAAGGATAAGAAACCGGAGCCGGCGGTTGGCAGTCCGGAAAGGAGGAAGCGGAAAAAACATAGTCCCCCGGCAGTTAAACCAGCGACGGTTACTCCCGTAGAAACGGCTACACCTGCAGCTCCTGAAGAAAAACAAGCTACTAGTGAAAATGGAAAAACAGCTTCCTCCATGGAAGATGCAGAGGCATTCAAGTAAGTCGAAATCTGGAGAAAATTTTGATAAGGACATAAGTACCATTGAGAGATTATCTTTGTTTACTTTTTCGTTTATTACGACGTCACTATAACACTTTGCACTAATTTTCCAGTACATATCGAAAGCCGATGGTTTTTACTAGAATACTATGCAAAGAGTTGAGTACTAAATATTAAAACGACCGAGTAGTTAACAGAAAAAGACCCTAAAGAAAATCTCATTGTTACTTACGTCCTATTCTAAATTTTCTCCAGAAATATCTAGTATCAGCTTTAAAATTATTCATGATTCATCTTTTAGCCCGGCGTATGCAAATTTGCTAATGAAAAAACGCTTTTAATCCACCTAACAGTGTGATGAGACATTTCTTATAGCTCTTATCACTCTCTTCGGATATTATATCGTTTTAGAACATTTAGAACTTGATGCTTCGCGATGTTTTTGATAACACATACTACATGGGATAGTGGCAGGACTCAGAGAATCGCTCAAATCAGCATAGGACAACATCAGTGCTAGAAATCTCAAACCAAATCAATGGGAAAGCGAAAAAATGGCCCATAAAATAGACATACCAACGAATTATTGTTAATGCTCTGTTAATAAAATATCTAAATTGTGGTGGGAAAACTGAATTTTCCTAAAGGGGTTATATATTGTACTGAGCCAAAAAAAAGGGCGATACTAGCGATACTTGGTTTTATTTCCTATTTAAGAACTGTTGTGTTTTTTACATCCTAGATTGCATGATTCAGTGATCGAAACCCAAAACTTCATAAAGTATTTGAAATTATTAAATTAAAATTTGTTTTTGCTATTGAAATTGACAAAATGATAGTATCGCCCCTTTGGCGATTGTTTACTTTTTCGGTCTCACATATCAGCATTGAAGTATCGCCCTTACGTTTTTTTACAATAACTACCGTTCTACACCACCGATTTCGTCCGTGTTTTTTCAATAACGATCATTGTTACTATTTACAGCTGGTATCAGCTTGATAATCCTAAAAAATACGAAAAAACAGTTTCGCCTCTAAACTGCTAACAAAAAAAGTATTGCCCTGTTTGTTTGCATGGAGCGTGGAGGGCGAAACTTTAAATAAACAAACAAAAATACAGTTTCGCCCGTTGTATTTTTGCTGTAGTTTAAGAAAGCAATATCGCAGAATCAAAATTTTTAGGGTAATTTGTTGCGTTTCAAAGCCCTCATTCGCATGTATGAAAAAAGCCTTATGTTTACATTTGTAAGTATCGCCCTTTTCACAAAAAAGCGTTGAAATGTAATCGCAGCTCCTGATATCACGCTAGCTCTGAAGTGTATCCTTGATTTGAATTATTATCGCTAATCCTAATGCCAAAGAACAAATAAAAACCTGGGAAAATCATAATTACTGGAATTTTAATTTTCACGAAACTTTTCGATAACCTTCTGTCACTTGCGTTAATGCACTGGGTGTACAGTGCTCTGAAAATCTAGCGAAATCGTCTTAGGGCACCAGCGGGTCTAATTCAGAGCTATCTGCGCGGCGAGTTAAATCTGTAAAGAATACTAAAAATTAATGTCTATTCCATAATTTTCAGTTCAGCAATTCGAGAGATCGTGCTCACCGCAAGCCATGAAAAATAGACTGCGTTGTGAAGCGATAGTCACTATTTATTAAAAAACACGGTTAAATAAAAAATAAAACTATTAAAAAATTTCAAATAGTTTATAATTTTCACAAATTTATTAGCAAAAATTGTTTAATAAGCTTTCGTAATATTGTGTAGGAAAAAAGCTAAAAATTTCAGTATTTTCTCTATCTGCAACATATTAACCCTTAAATATACCAATTAATTGATATACGAATTGGAATAGGTTCGCCAAATTTTGGAATAACCCCTTGAATGCCACCTAAAAATTGTTGTAGTTCGATGCAATAAAAAATCCCCAAAAAATGAACTGTACCTATTAATGTGAAACACAGTAAATAATACATACAATAAAGACCCATTTTTATCAATCTCATGGTGTATTTTAGGCTGAGAAAATGGGGACATTGACTAAATCGGGCAATTTTTTTTTCTTTATAATAAACTGAAGCTGTTAAAATATTCTTCCCGTCCCTTGATGTAGTCTGATAACTATTTCTGATTATGATGAACTTTCTATTTTTGCATATTTCCATCTTCATGATAAGGAAAACATGCGCAAGAAAGGATTTACTCGAATTCAGTCTTGTTCGTCTGCTAGAGCCCATCAAACATATGTTCATATTTGGCTGATAAAATCGAGGTTTCAATGTATTATAATAGATATTCAGCATTCGAAGAAGTTTCTTGTGAACGAGTGTAGAACGACTTTGTTTCTACTTACTTGAAGTCAGCGGCGTAGCCAGAAATTCGGTTTGGTGGGGGTTTGGTGAAAATCGATCATACTGTCCAAACGGCATAATTCCGAAACCGTAATTTTTGAAGTTTTAAAATTATGCAGAATTTTTGTTTTCAGAAAATAGAAACAGAGTTCGAATTTGTTGAATATTAACCTGAGAAAATTCACCATAAATACTTCTTGGACGATATACCGTCAAAATTATTTTATCAAATGATGCGCTGTTTAACGTTTGTAAAACTCACCGAAGATACTAAACCTCCGAAATTGGTGGTTTCAAAATGATGCTATCTTGACCTTAAATTACTGTTTTTAAACATTTGACCTATACAAATAATTGGTCATACAACAAAAATCAAATGCTCATTAAAATCGATAAGAACCTGCTAGAGTCGAATGGAAATCGTCATTTTTCATAAATTTCTCTCTACATTCGGAAAGTGTTATCCTCGTTATCAATCATATTACGTTTTCGTCTCAACTCGACGCATGCCAAAAATAAAAACCGGTTTTAATCCACCTAGTGATGCAATTGTGCTTGTCTCATTTGTCCAGACTACGATTCCATGGTTATGTTCAATACAATGGTGAAAATGAATATTACATGTTCAGTACGATTTGCACATACATACAATGGATCGACAGCCATGATCTTGAGATACTATGTGATACTGAAGCATCGCTTGAAACCAGCGGCGGATCATAGAGAAAGATCCGGGAGGTCCAGGTCCTGCAGAAAATTTTCAACTTGTTAAGAAATTTTAAACTAGTTTTAATTTTAAAGTAGCAACCCCTCACTGCATACCCCCCTCGGTCCGGTTATACCAAAGATTTTTAGAGTAATTGTTTAACCAACCTCTGGGCCGGTATGATTGGCGATTTTTAGAGTGATTGCATAATGTACCAAAGTCCAAAAAAGTTAATTTTTGTCAAATATCTCAATGTTTCATGCATTTTAAAGTCATTTGGAATCAAAAATACAAATTTGATTTTGAAAACTTTTCATTTCAGTTTATATGGGAATTTGATGTGTGATTGCACTCTTCAACTCGTAACTCCGGAACCGGAAGTCCAATCAATAAAAAATTAAATCAATTTTAACTTCGCTTCCTATTAAATAAAGACTTTTATTACAGCACATCTCTACAAAAACGAGCTCAATTTGAAAATAAATCTGAGGATTATGATTGATTACAGAACTCTGGAATTTTCTATTGGAATGTTTTCAGGCAGGAATTTGATATTGATGCTATTAGCCAACTGTGAAATCAAGACGAATAGATCAGTTACATATCAGGACCCCATTCCGACAATTTATCAAAAGTCCTCATGATGTTTACAACAACAGGTTATCAATCCACGGATCAGATAATTGTTATTGTAAAATTTAATTAAATCAGTCTGCATCAATAAATTTTCAACTTCAATCCAATATTTTTTTGGGTGTGGTGGGGGGGGGGGGGTTGTATGGTGTTAAACCCCAAAACCTTCTCTTGGCTACGCCGTTGCTTGGAGTTATTTATTTCGCTTTTCATTTTCCGATATGTTTCAGATCGATCCGATGGTCATAAGTTAGAAAAATTGCAGTCAGAAGGTTCGCACAAATGAACATTCCGTGCACTTATCAGTTATCAAATTCCTTCCAGACAACTTGGAAGTGTTCGGTGACTGTTTCTAGCGGTTGTAGATAGAAAAATGAAATACAAAATTCGTTTTATCGAAATAATGTTTGGCTTATTTCTATGGATTATTACTATAGTGAACAATAAATAGGCGACAAAGAGTAATCCACAAGCAACAAGCCATAACTTTTAAAGCATTCAAAATAGATATTTGAAGTCTTCAGTAAAGTTATTCGCAAAAGTAAGAGCTACAAATTTGCTGAAGGCATCATTTCGATATAAACACTTCCAAGAAAATTTGTGAAAATATCTCACTTATAGGGGGATTAATCAGCAAAAGCACAATACCAAAAGAAAGTGCATGTTGCCTTCATTAAATTCTCCGAAGATACTATTGACCTAAAATAAGCTGTTTTGGCGTTAATAATAGATTACATGTTTTTGGTCATATTTCTGGCAATGGGAAATGTTAAAAATCTTTCGTCCGCATTTAATGTTAAATATCTCTTTTGATAATAGTCCGATTTCAACAATCTATAGCTTGTTCGAAAGGTATTCGTTAAAGCTGTCTAAAACCATATAAATTGTTAATCCATGTTGTCAATTTCGGCAGATAATTTAAAAAAACTGCAAAAAACGCCATTTTTACACATTCAAACATTCATATCTTGGAAACTAAACATCAGAATCAAAAACAAATTAATAGCGTTCATACTGTTTTTTAGTTCTTTCATTTAAATTTAGTTTGGATAAGATCGGTTCAGCCATTGCTGAGAAACACGAATGAGAATTTGTCCGTTACATACACACACACAGACACACACACAGACACACACACACAGACATTGTCCCAAATCGTCGAGCTGAGTCGATTGGTATATAAGACTCGGCCCTCTGGGCCTCGGAAAAATTCTTGAAAGTTTGAGCGAATTCTATACATTTCTTTTATAAGAAATGTAATTATTCGAAAAGTCTAGTAGAATGAAAGCTGGATCTGGAGGTGCAGCGAAAGGATCCTTCATCGCCGCTATACTCGGTTAAAACTTTCGAAGCTTTGCACATGAAGCCGGAATTGCTTCAGGGAGTCTATACTATGGGTTCCAATGTCCCTTCCAAGATTCAGGAAACGGCTCTACCTACTCTGTTGGCCGATCCGTCCAGAACATGATCGCCCAGTCAGTCAGGAACAGGAAAAACCGCTGCTTTCGCGTTGACAGTACTCAGTCGAGTCGATCCGTTAAAAAAAACTATCCGCAGATGATTTGCCTTTCCCTTACGTATGAACTAGTAAACCAGAAGGGGAAGTAGCTGCCAAAATTACAAAGTTTTGTCCGGAAATCAAATTTAGTTACCCCATCCGCGGCGAGGAGATTGTCAAAGGGGTGAAGCTGATTAATCATATCATCATCGAAACACCCGGTAAGCTGATGGACTGGAATATAAAATTCAGGCGTTCGACCTTGAGAAGATTGCCGTTTTTATACTAAACGAAGCGGGCGTTATGATCGCTGTTCTTGGCCACGTACGAGCGGGAGGTAATGGAGTTCGCCGAGTACATCTTACCCAATCCGATCGTGATTCAGCTAGCGCGAGAGCAAGAATCACTAGATAACATCAAACAGCACTGCATCAAATACCGCACCCAGGTCGAGAAATGTCAAGCAATTTCGAACATCTTCGGTGTGATTACTATCGGACAGGCGATCATTTTCTGTCATGTGAGTATAGGACAGTTGTGATTGTCATTGTTAATCGATGGAAACAGACACACAAAACGGCCGGTAGGTTGTCCGGCAAGATGTCCCAGGATGGTCATTCGGTAGCGGTACTACGGTGATCTAAAGGTGGAGCAATGGTTGGCCGTTCTGAATCAATTCCGAGCCGGACTAAGGAAGGTATTGATTACAACGAATGTTTTGTCTTGGGGTAAGTTCCACCACTTGATTCTGGCTGCATCACCAAGTTACGGAGAGATTTTTTCGCTTTAGATATCGATGTCGAACAGGTGACTATTGTCGTCAAGTTCGACCTGTCGATGGATCAGTAGAGACGAACCGATTGCGAAACGTATCTGCATCGAATTCGACGCACCGGAAAATTCGGTAAGTGCGACTCGTTCTTGCGATACTATAGATTGTATTTCTTCCCTCTTCTTTAACAGGCATTGCCATCAACCTAGTTGGCAGTGATCGAAGCACGATGATTTGCTAGACGCGGAGAACTCGGACGATATTGAAAAGATCGGATCGTAGTTTTTTCGACCAGCTACTGGTGAAAGGCGCAGGAGCTTTTTTGGTTCATTATTGTTCCGTTTATGAATCTATAACTTTATTTAGCTCTACCAGTTGATTTCCTTAGGATTTAATTCAAGGATCGGATACGCGAGGATTGTGAAGTACATGTTTAATTGTTATAACTTGGAGTTATGTGAACTCTTGAAGAAAACGACTTTGTTTTTTTTATTTTGTCGTTGGACAGCCAGTAGGCAAGAAATTTTCCAACACACCTTGAATCAGAAGATGAAAAATATTTCATTCATTACCATGTAAATCTAGGGGCAGATCACTTGTGATGCATTTTTAAAAATCAGTGAAATTAAATGCATTTATTTCCATCAAAATAGAAATTCATAATGTATTTTGTGTTGCGTGCAATGTTTTTGCGTTGCCTGCAATGTGGTTTGCGTTGCGTGTAAGACGTCAAAACCCTACAGAAAAACTAGCCCTACATTTAACAAAACGTCGAACAAAGTGGATCAGCGTAGGACGTTTGTTAAACAAACTTTTCTGCGAGGGAGTGCCAAGCTGATGCAAAAATGGAAATTAAATGCATTTTTTCTAATTTGATGCAAATTTGTGTTACATTCTTAGAGTGATCTACCCCTAGATGTAAATAAATATTCCATCAAGAAGATAGAACAGACAGCTGTAAAACAGCAAAAAAAATCCAAAAGAAATTATATATGCTTCAAAGCGATTTTCATCGTTGGCGCCGTTTCCGTCGTCGTCATCATCAGCAAGTTGTTCCTTCATAACATTGAGTTCCACCGATTGCGATAGATCGTCCTGTGTCATCTCCTTTTGATAGCCCAAGAACGAATCACTCTTATCCTGTTCCTGCTCATGCTCCTTTCCACGATACTCGAGTGTACCGAAACGACCGGCGATGACAACAAACAATTTACACTTGGTGCACTTCCATGCAATTCGCTCTCGCTGATCAACCGATCCGATGGGTATCGGTAGCAATTGTGCACGACAAACAGCTGACCGCGCTTGCCGGAATCAGTTTGTAAGCAATCTGCTCGGCTTGTTTTGCGTCCAACATATAACCTTCAATGTTGGTTTTATTTTCGCAGTCGTCCTGCGTGAAAAAATTCAACCCTAACCATTTTTCTAACGTGTAAATTTAAAACGACTTACCCCTCAGGCGCATGGTTATATGTGCCCATTTGCTTTCCTTGACAATTGGCCGTATTGAACGACCTTTTCTTGTAGCAGGCCCACCGCATATCCATCTTCATATTTATTTATTCATTTACTAATTTGTATATTTTTACATTTGTTCCTTCATTATTGTGGATGAATGGAGAACAGTGAGTCTAGTTATGTAAGGGATGCCAACTAGGCTCGATTGAACCATGCCAGTCCTGGATATCACACACATTTGGTGCAACATCAGATGTTTTTCAAGCCGTTCTCAACTCCTATTTGGCAGGGTAAGGTGAAACTGGTGTCGAAGGGGGTCAACTAAGCTTATCTAACGTATTTTTGATGGCCACAACATTGACGTTTCTGCATTAGAATCGACAGAGAGCCTTAGTTGATTATTAGTTGATTACCCGATCAGAAATTTACATCAAAATTATATCAAAATAAGATATTATATCACGGCAAAATATATATCTCTGTTTGATATAAAATATAGCTGGATAGTTGTTAAAATATCAAGTTTTTATACCAAGAAAATGCATCGGTTATATCTTATTATATCTCAGTCTTTTTCAGTATACATAATGTATTTTGGTTGTATCTTGGTTTGATAAAATATTTATATCACACAAACGGATATTTAAGATATTTTATATCTAATTGAGCGCAGTAAACATATCTGAAAATATCAGAACAGCATTTCGTCACAAACCTCTAAATACCCACCTGGTAATTACGTAGCTTGACGGTAACTCTCCCCCCTGGACCCCGTAAAAATAAAAAAACGATGTTAGATGAAACGGGTAAGATTGTCGTCATATCAGGTCAACCTCTATTCCCCTTTAAAAAAAAAACTACGTAGCATGACATGACCCCCTGTCGTCACACAACATCACAAAATACAAAACTCCCCCTCCCCTACATAATGCTACGTCATTTATGGATGATCCCTTAAAATGCTCTTATTCTTTCGTATGTTCTTCTCTCTTTGATTCTTCTTTAGTAGTTTACCTGCACTTGTTACAGGTTTTGCTTCCATTCCTGCTCTTTCAGCTTGTCATATGCCGAAACCTATCTAATCAAATCTTTAAAACTACTTGCTGCCTCGTGGCACTACATCGGAACATTTTCTCTGTTGTGATCTTTAATCATCGAGTAGTTTTACAAAGCGTACATTATCTTATGTATTTACATTCCAACATATGACAAGACAAGACCACTAGTAATGCGATTTGGAGCCAGTTCTTGGGAGGATCCATCTCTGGTGATATCGTTATAGCTTTGCCAAACTGTCTTGGAAAGATAATATTTTGTTGTACATACTATGTTGAAGAGATACGATATGGTTGATATAAATATGATATATTATTTGATATAATTATTGACAAATCAAAACATGATATAATTTTAATTTAGTCTTAATTCGTTCCAAACGACATGTGTGTGTGTGTTAACCATCCTAACTCCCACTAGCTGGTAGTGATTTACAGAAAAAAGTTGTTTGCATGTATTTTAACATATGCGTGCAAATAACTTGGTTCAAGGATTTAGGTAGGTGTTAGCTCAATTGACTTTCCGATGACCCATTTCGTGTACAGAGCCAGACATGTTCCGAGGTCATCGTTCCATCAACCAGCCCCGCCTTACTGTAATGTTTATATCAAATGGATTATAACATTACAATAAGACTTTCGATTTCTTACATGAGGTAAGAAATCGACGCGTATTTAGTGTATTTATTTGATTTTTGATGTGATCTCTGCCCATAAAGAACAAGAACTATTTATCCATCCCAACAAAATTATAAAGTTGTGTTGGGGCGGAATGGAAATAAAATACCGGTTAATAGCAGCACTTTTCGTCTGTGTAGAGCAGTACAGCTTTATACTGCAAATATATTCAATTTAGTTAGGTTATACAATTTTTCTAATAATTTACCTACACTTTCGATATTTTGCACCGGATTGATGATCCACCCTACACGTGGAGAATTCAGGGTATAAATCCTAACCAAACTTTTAGTTCTGTAAGTGTTTTAATTAGAATAACACATTAGGTTTTAACTTTATGAATTCACTATTTTTTACTTACGCTTTTAAACTAGAATAATAAATTTAGGTTTTATTTTAGTTTTCTCACTTAAGTAGAATTAGGATATTTTAATTAGCACTAATAAATTTAGCTATTATCTTCTCGACCGAACTCGCAATGTGTCTTCAGATTCTCTGACGTTTGACGTTTCTAGCCAGCCTACACACTAAACGCACATACATCAGATCTTGGGCAGTGTGCCCAGCAGAAACATTTATAACCGGCCTACACGCTAAACGCGCATACTGTAACTAATTACTTACGTTTGCCCGGCGGGGGCAATTTGCTACGGAGGAATTGCGGACTTTCTTCCCTGACTGCAAAAACCAATGACAAAACTAGCAAAAAGGGCTCTTGCAATTAAGATAAAAAAATAGTTTTAAACATGCACAATTAGAGGCCATTTTATTTAATAGAATTTAATAGACTTTAAGAAATATTTTATTTAAATGTGGGAAAGGATGAAATAGCACTAGCTTACGGTAATCCATGCGTTTGTTCTTCCATGGCGGCGGCGTTGGTAGCAGTCTTGAAGATTTCGAGGCCGGCCGCTTCAACGCTTGGTGGCAGCAGCAACCAGTCCAACAACAACAGCAGCGCGCATTCGGTTCCGACGAAGGGTAGCGCCGAGTCGGTTCGTTCAAATATCTTGACGACGACGAACCTCGGAGAGATGGCGGGTGGATTGGTTCCGCAGTCCGCACAATCGAGTTGGGCCAACTTTTGTCGGCGACCCTTATTACGGTGCGATGAATTTTCACCACAGGGTTGCTTAGTTCACTGAACACAATGGCTGACTGACAGCCGACACACGCCTAACACTGTGCGAAAAATTAATTAATAGTAGCACTTTATATTAATGACTTTTTAGTACCAAATAAGAGACCGATCGTCTGCTCCCAGTTGTTTTTATTCCCGTTGATGTCTTGCCTGGGAAACTGTCACCGGCAGTTGACGGAAGACCATCAAGATAGTGCGAGATTATAGGGATTATGGTGTCAAGGGGTATGGGAACATTTTATAGCAAATTCAAATTCAAATCGAAATCTAATAATAGGGTATAGCTGAAGATAAATATAATTCATTTGCGTAAATTCATTTGTTTTTATTTATTTACTGGGATAAATTCAGACACCTTTAGGAATAGGGAATTTGTATTTAAAGTTTAAGCTAGTTTAATATTATAATAATGTTATTTAAATGATTTTATTTTTAGCTTATAAATAGAGGATACGGAATATTTACAATAAATTTATTTACAGGTAGTTTTTATACAAATTGGGCATGTACATATGAAAACAGTCAGGGTAACCGAACTTGGAGGTTACAATCCTCCCGGAGTCGGGATAAAAAAAAAGCAAAGATTTTTTTTTGTTTTAATAGCAATCATCAGCATGGGCCTACTTCCTCTAAAGTTTCCAATTAATCTGAAACAATGATTTTTCCGTAGCCCGGAGCTCTTTTCTTCCAGATCATTATGAGAATCTTGTGCGGTGAGACTCGCCATGCCGAAGCAATTATTGTTTTGTGAGTTTAGCAATAAAGTAATAACTAGATTTCAAAGCAAGTATAAATAATGATATTTCCATGGGCCTACTTCCTTCGGAGATGCCAGTTAATTTAGAACAATGATTTTTCCCATAAGGGAGCTCTTTTCTTCTAATTTATGCGAATCTCCAACGGTGAGACTCGCCATGTTTGAGTCCCTTTTTGTGGTTTAACGTCATACTTGGAAGTGTGAATTGGCTATCTCAGGGTCCGTCAGAAAAAATAAGCATTTGCCATCCCCATGCTCCTCCAGAATAAAAAGTCAACAGCTGCCGCCCAGACAAAACAGGTTGCGTAATTCGTAGAAGACAAGACAAAACTCTAATACCGTCTTCATTCTATTCCGATACTGTCTAAAGCCATTCGCCAAAGACAAAAACCAAATTTAATAACAATTGTTTCTCTTCCTTTCCTTCCCTTTACATACTATCATTCATTCCTTTCACTTTCCTACCCTTTCTCATTCTTCCTCGATCATTCTACCCACTAATCATTTGCTCCTCTCTTACATAGACTATCATTCATACAAGCACTCCCTTCTGATTTATGATTCCCACTCACACTCTTATGCGTAAATATCTTAATAATTCTCAATCTTAATCTAGGGCGCCCTAATTTATAAGTCAGGTTCAGTTTGTGGTTTCATGTTGCACAATCTGATAAATATATGGTACCGCTATTAACTGCTTTACCCTATTTCATTTGGAAGAAAACATAGAAAATATTCGAGGGTAAATTATACCAACTGGGTGTTTATGGGAACACTTTTGTATCACCCGTTAGGTCAACTGCTTGAGCTGTCAACGAGCTGAGATGTCAACAATCATATTTTCTTCAAAGCGTGAATCGAGGATGGTTGTTTATTTCACAGGTAAGCTGTTTAATCATGCATTAAAATTTAAGAATTATGTTTTATGTTCTTTTTTTCAGGGTATTTCTGACGGCTCTGTTTCGTGCATGCATCTTCAGCGCTCGATAATGTTGCCGCACGTTCGAAATCATTTTGGATACACTTACAGTGGTCACTCAGAAGTGCCAGCCAATGTTCCAAACTTGTGCAGTGGCTTGCTGCTTCGGCAAGTGCGGCACGTCGTTAATTATATAAATATTCGGCGATATGTTTATTTAGTTTTACCGATCTGGGACAAAATCGATGTGTTTTTAAAATATAAATAGTGTAAATGTGCGTGTTTTTATTCAACCTGGTTTTAAGTGGGCTGCTGGCCAGATCCCAAGATTTTTCCCAGCAAGATCTTCCAGTTCATAAGAACTGGTTCCTATTTTGGATAGAATTTTGCATGGAAGATATTGCCGCCCGTATTTAGCATTGTAGTGTTCTCCCGCGTTTGAAAGTTTCATGTTCCTTCTAAAGACTAATTGGCCGGCCGTAAACGCTTTGGCAAATTGCCGGTGCCGAAGATTATATTGTTTACGAGAAGATTCATGGGCTTTGGTCAGATTTTGGATGACCTTTTCGTAAATACTGGGGAACCTTTGTTTTCGTCTAGTTTCTCTCTCTTCGTCGGCCAAAATTTGATCATGCCGGAAAAGGCGATGGTCTGAACCATCCTCCGACAATTCTTGACCGTGTGTTATATAGTACGGTGTAAACCCCGTGGACGAGTGTATACTTGTGTTGAGTATAAGCTCAACTTCCGAGAGCTTAGTGTCCCACAAGCGTTGATCGTCTTTAACGTAGGTACGTATAGCGGCGTTTATAGTCCGGTTTACGCGCTCAACTGGGTTCGCTTGGGAATGGTACCTGGAGTTCAACCAATGGGTAATTCCGAAGCGATCCAGCATCGTCTTAAACTCTTTGGAGGTAAACGTACTGCCGTTGTCTGTAATGATAATTTCCGGGACAGAGTTCCGAAAGAACCACTGGTCTCGGAGCACATTACACATCAACGAGCTTTCAATTTTCCTCATGGGGTGAATCATCACCCATTTAGAAAAATAATCCGTCACCACTAGCATATGCTGGTGACCTTTGCGACTACGGGGAAGCGGACCAATGAAATCTATTGAAATGATTTGCCATGGACGGGATGCTTCCCGAATCTTTCCCATTTCTGGTATGACCGGTACGTAAGAGGGTTTCACCTCCTTACATGTTTGGCAACCTTGAACATACGCACGTATAGTTGCGGCCATTTTTGGCCAATAGTAGCGCTTCTGAATACGATTCAATGTTTTCTTAAACCCGATATGGAGAACATTGTCATGGTTTTCTATGAGAATAGAGGGTATGGTGTCAGGTTTGGGCACTTGTTTCCATTCAAACCGACAGTCAAATGGCTCGCTTTTCGCAGTCACAAATTTTAACAATTGGCCTTCATCTATCTTGAAGTCGACGAACTGATCGGGTTGCTTTAATACCTTCTCTATTAGCTTCGAGTGCCACGACGGAGCAGGTGAATCTTGGACAACAGCAGTACTGCGTGATAGGGCGTCTGGGACAACATTGTCTTTACCCCTTCTGTGCACCACCGTCATATCGTACTGCTGCAGGTCCAAGCTCCACCTACTACAGCGGGACCCTACTTTCCACTTCGTTTTCAAAATGTGGGTTAGCGCAGATGAATCAGTGACTAAGGTAAAGTGATACCCCTCAATGTAGCATCTGAATGCATCTATGGCTAATAAGGCGGCCAAAGCCTCCTTCTCCGCAGCATGGTAATTTCTTTGCGGAGTCGAAAGCTTGTGCGAGAAATATGAAATTACTTTCTCTACTCCCTCTTGTTGCTGAGTAAGGATGCCAGCGACAGCTACGTCACTGGCATCGGTTTGAATTGTAAATTGATCGGTGAAGTTTGGGCTGCCAAGAATAGGAGTTGTTACTAACAGCTCTTTGATGGCACAGAATGCCATTTCAGCGTCATCGGTCCAGCAGATTTTCTTAGTTTTTGTTTTTAATAAATCGGTAAGGGCGGACGTAACACCACTAAACTGAGGAATAAAACGCCGATAATAATTTGCCATTCCTAGGAATCTCCTAAGTTTGGTAACAGTATCTGGTCTTGCGTACTCTACGATCGGCCTGATTTTATCCGGGTTCGTACGTAGACTTTCTGTACCTAGGAGATATCCTAAGAATGGTATTTCTGACACCCCGAATTGGGATTTTTCCAAATTTATAGATAAATTTGCTTGTGTTAGGCGTCGTGCGATCTCACGGAGCAATTGCACGTGCTGCTCGAATGTCTCCGTTACCACGACTATATCGTCGAGGTAAACGAAGACATATGGCTCTAATTCTCCATGACCGAGGACACGATCCATTAGTCTGGCTAGTGTCGCCGGACTGTTCACCAGACCAAAGGGCATGCGAGTGTACTGATACAACCCCTTGCCTTGTACACTGAATGCGGTGTATTTGCGAGAGGCAGGATCCAGTGAAATTTGCAAGAAAGCTTCTGAAAGGTCAATGGTAGATAGATACCTCGCTTTTGGAAGCTGTCCTAAAATGCGACAGGGGTGAGGCAAGGGGTACGCATCTCGTACAGTGCGCTCGTTAATTTTTCGCGCGTCAAGACACAGTCTCACCTTATTCGGTTTGATCACCGGCACGCAATTTAACGACCAGTCCGAATTACTTGGTTCGATAATCCCGGACTTTAGTAACCTTTGTAATTCCACGGAAACTAACTGTTGTGTTTTCGGGGACATTACATAGGGAAATTGTCGAATGGGAGGTTTTTTTTTCCATTCTTCTTGCAGTTCGATTCGGTGTACCGTGAGAGGTGTCAACGATAGTTGTCCCTGTTTTGCTGGTAGGAAAAGTGTTTTCACTTGAGTGATAATTTTTCTTTCCTCGGCATTAAGAACCGTGGCTGGAGGAGGATGATTAACAGTCAAAGAAGTTTCCAATTGGCAACATTGTTGGATCGTGGGTTTTATTCTGAATTTTCTCCAGAAATCCATCCCGCATATACAATTGATAGCAAGGTCCGGAACCACCATCGTGGCTACGACTTTTACTTGACCGTTGAATGAAAATGGAAGGTAAAGTTGTCCTGAGATCACAAGCTGCTCCCCGCTCGCTGTGCGCAACAGAATTGGGTTTTGAAGAGGGGATAATTTGGGTGATTTCAGGTTTGAATACACTGTTTTATTGATAAGGGTGATGTTACTACCACTGTCTAATAACGCCTGAACATTATGCCCGTATAAACTAATAGTAATATACGGTCGGTTATCGTTGTGGTATGGGTAAACGATTGAGAAAAGATATGGGTTCGTTGAATAAATGTTTTCAGTGGCTTGTTCAAAATATGGTGAAACAGATGGTTTATTACGCGTATTTAGGTATTCAGCGGACGGCGGTTTTCGCTCGCTGAACCGTAGTTTTTTGTACAATATGGACAATTATTTGATGGGTATCCGCGGAAGCCGCAGTTCCCACAGAGCACGCCTTTAGGAAGTCTGCAAGTTGAAATACGATGTCCAAATATTCCACAATTTAAACAGTGATTAGATGGAGGTGGACGATGAGAGTCAATTAAAGCCTCCAATGTGGGCTGAGAAGTTTTATTGCTATTAGAAAAGGTTGCCGCTATTTGAGATTGCGGCGCATTACGCTGGGGTGGAGTAGAGGTTTGTTGGTTATAACGAGGATTCGAATTATGTTGCGGCGATAGGGTTTGCAAACTTTGTGAATCATTTGAAGATTCCTTTTTGGGTTTTTTCTTAGAAACGTTTTGGTCTATCATGGCTACTTGTTTGTCGGTTCCAAAAACCTTATTGTACGCTGAGAAATTTATTGCATCCACCTTTTGACCGGCGGCAACTAGTGTGGCTAGATCGGTTATTGGTATGAAATTTAATTGTTTTTTATAATCAATTCTCATATTTTGTGATAGAATTTGTACCTTTTCATAATCTGGTAATTGAGTGCTCATGGTACGGAACAATCGTTCCATCTCATGATAGAATTCTAGAAAGGTTTCATTTCTTTGTTGCCTTCGTTGGTAAACTTTCATTTTTATCAGAGCATCTAGATCAGGATGCATAAATGATCGCCGAAGCTCAAGTACTAAATGCTGCCAATTAAGTAAACGGCCGGTGGTACGCATTGTCATGTACCATTTTAGAGCTGGCCCTGCGAAAAGGTGAACCGCCGACTCAAACAACTCAGTCTCAGAAACATGTTCGGCCATGGACAATGCTTGCACTATTTCAAGAAACTCGTTAAGTTTCAAACCTTGATCTTCCCCATCGTACTTGTTCATCGCCCATTTAGAAACGGGCAAGCTATGGCGAAAAGAGGTGCCTTGCCCAGCCTGATTGTACGACGCATGGTTTGGATTAGAAAATTGTTGAAAGCTAGAGCTTGGAAAGTTTGCCCAAATGTTGGCATTATTTAATGTGGTGCCAGATATTGGCACTGTAGGATTATTTAGAATATGATTATATCCATATGGTCCATATGTTGGGGAGGGGTTTGGGTAGTTTGGTCGCGGGTTGGCAGAAACCGCATCTGGCTGATGAAATGATAAGTTTTGTGTTTGGTTAGATATAAGATGGCCGCCAAAATCGGCTGGTTTCAAAATGACTTTACTTTCAGGAAATGAAACTTGATTCGGAGTGAAAAGTAGATTTTTGTGAGGAGGGATTAATGTACGATTTTGTGTGGTGGAATTAACGATTGGTTTCAATTGGGGAAAATTGTTATGCAAAGAACTATTGTGCTGGGCTTCTTCATTGTCCAGATACCTAACTGCCGTCTGAGTTGCTATATGTCGTTGGTTACTTCGATCGGATAATTCCTTCTCAAGATATGTAATGCGAACTTGAAGAGAACGAATCCACGAATGCTGATCCAATTATTTGTGGATTAACTCCAGCCTGATCGTTTGGTTCCGTATCCGAATTATCCTCAACTGTATCCAGTAGCTCATCGTTATCTACTTGTTCTTGTTCCTCCTCAATAATGTCCTCGGTTGCAAAGAATTCTAACCTAATTTTGCCTACGATTTCAACAAACATTGCTTTCAATGTTTCCTCTTGCTCACAACTTTCACAAGCCTGAAGTAAAAGCTGGTACACTTTGTGAGCGTAGTGCAATAATCTGGTCTTGCATCTACTCATCACATTTTGATCGTGCCGCTTAATCCCGCCACAAATTTCTTCGTATGTTTTTTTGCACGCTTCGATTGCTTCCCCCACATTAACAGATATCAGAGCATTGATTATTTTACCATCCTCCTTTTCTATTTTAAGGTGTTCACGCAAACTTCTTTTTCTTCGCGTGAAACTCGGGTCATCACGAATTACAATAGTGCGCATTGAAAGCTCAAACAAAAGTTCATCAGTGGTAAGATGGTCAACTCTCATCTCATGGTACCACTTTGACAGCAATTCAACAGCTTGGGTATAACTCAAACTCGAATCAGCCATTTTGGAATGGTCAAAGAAACAATTGATGTAGCAAATAAAACGTGTAAAAAAAATAAAAAAAAATTACGCTAAGCTTTGAAATTATTGAGTTTCGCTATCCTCTATAAACTACACTCCCCGCATGTCTAGGCTAAACAACTGAATCATCTCTAAACCTTCGAACACTGGGTAGGCGATATCTTGATCACTAAAGTAATTTTCATCATCCGGAATGAGAAAATATTCACACTTCTTTATATCACTCCAACCACAAAAAGTATAAATAAAAAATGATAGCAAATGAGAAATCTGTTTCATAAAAATTGAAATTAATTTAATTAATTGCAATTCCTCCCGGAGCTTACTTAAAAAGGTGTTCAAATTTGGCCAAAAGTTGAAAACCTTTTTTTAAATTCATTTAACGTTGGGCGCCATTTGTAACTAATTACTTACGTTTGCCCGGCGGGGGCAATTTGCTACGGAGGAATTGCGGACTTTCTTCCCTGACTGCAAAAACCAATGACAAAACTAGCAAAAAGGGCTCTTGCAATTAAGATAAAAAAATAGTTTTAAACATGCACAATTAGAGGCCATTTTATTTAATAGAATTTAATAGACTTTAAGAAATATTTTATTTAAATGTGGGAAAGGATGAAATAGCACTAGCTTACGGTAATCCATGCGTTTGTTCTTCCATGGCGGCGGCGTTGGTAGCAGTCTTGAAGATTTCGAGGCCGGCCGCTTCAACGCTTGGTGGCAGCAGCAACCAGTCCAACAACAACAGCAGCGCGCATTCGGTTCCGACGAAGGGTAGCGCCGAGTCGGTTCGTTCAAATATCTTGACGACGACGAACCTCGGAGAGATGGCGGGTGGATTGGTTCCGCAGTCCGCACAATCGAGTTGGGCCAACTTTTGTCGGCGACCCTTATTACGGTGCGATGAATTTTCACCACAGGGTTGCTTAGTTCACTGAACACAATGGCTGACTGACAGCCGACACACGCCTAACACTGTGCGAAAAATTAATTAATAGTAGCACTTTATATTAATGACTTTTTAGTACCAAATAAGAGACCGATCGTCTGCTCCCAGTTGTTTTTATTCCCGTTGATGTCTTGCCTGGGAAACTGTCACCGGCAGTTGACGGAAGACCATCAAGATAGTGCGAGATTATAGGGATTATGGTGTCAAGGGGTATGGGAACATTTTATAGCAAATTCAAATTCAAATCGAAATCTAATAATAGGGTATAGCTGAAGATAAATATAATTCATTTGCGTAAATTCATTTGTTTTTATTTATTTACTGGGATAAATTCAGACACCTTTAGGAATAGGGAATTTGTATTTAAAGTTTAAGCTAGTTTAATATTATAATAATGTTATTTAAATGATTTTATTTTTAGCTTATAAATAGAGGATAAGGAATATTTACAATAAATTTATTTACAGGTAGTTTTTATACAAATTGGGCATGTACATATGAAAACAGTCAGGGTAACCGAACTTGGAGGTTACAATACCTCAGATTTTGGTAAGTGCGCGCAGCAGCAACATCCTCGCCGGCCTACACACTAAATGCGCAGACCTCAGATTGTAGACAGTGGCCCAGCAGTAACACCTGGCCTGTAGTGTATTGGCACTGTGTGGGACTCACGACTCACGTTCGTGCCTAACCACTAAAAACATTCCTTACTTTTTACGCCCTTCTTCCCCACGGAACTACGTCATCGTATTACTTCGTGGGGGGGGGGGGGGGGGGGTTCGTTGCGCTTTCGTCGCACCTCTTTCTGCTGCTCTATCTCGGAGCCTCGCTTGGTTCATGGAGTGGCACGACCTATGAGCTTTGATTTAACTCTCGGTTCCTCTCCTGCTCCTTGTCTCCATCCATTACGTCGCCATTTATTTCTCGTCCCTGTGGTGAGCCGTTTAGGTGCTGATTCCCTGAACCATTCAGCTCATGTTTCCGTGAGTCATTCAGCTCCCGGCCTTATCACGATCCGCTTGGATAGTGCTCAACGGTGAACTCATCCTACTCCGACCTATGGTTCCCCGACAGAGGAATTTCCCCCGACACCGATACCCACTTTCCTGAGCCATTTAGCTCTACTAAAATCTTCCAGCTTTACCGCTTATCCTACTCCGATTGAGTTCCCCGACAACGGAATTTCTTTCGTTACCGGTGTTTGTTTTGTGAGCCAATTAGCTCGTCACGATTCTGTCGGGTAGTCCACGGTGCCGAATCATCCCTATCGTGAATTCCCCGGAGGCAGACCGCTCCCGATACCGATGTACGTTTCTGTGAGCCATTAAGCTCCCCGCCTCGTCTACTCGGTCTAGTCCCCGGCGGTGGACCTAGCCTACTCAACGGCCAGCCAGCAGATGCTGAGGTCCATCCAGCGATTCCGGGTAGAGCGTAGCCTCCGGTTCACTGGCGCCCCAACGACCCACTTCTGGCTATTCGACACAGTCTAATCGGTCTAATTCCCGACGGTGGATCTAGCCTACTCACGAGCTACCTGGTAGTGTCGAGGTCGGTCCGGCGATTCCGGTGGAGCCTGACGTCCGGTTCGCTGGCGCCCCGACGACCCGAGCCCGGTGCAACATCGCGTACTACTCAACTGGTCCCCGGCGGTGGACCCAGTCTACACCGTCAGTGAGTTACCCAGCGGCGGAATTTCTCCCGAAACCCTATTTGTGGTTCTACTGCGGCGTTCTAACCAATGTCGTTACTTTGTTGGTCCCTTCGCCACTTCCTTTGCAGCTCGGATAGTATACTCATAACAACTCTGTTGACAGCGTCCCAGATATGCTCGTCGCGGCACATCTCTTCGACGATATAATCCACTGTTATATCAGGCATACCCCTTCGGACTTCTTCGAATCTGGGGCATTCGAAGACCACGTGTTCCGGTGTCTCTTGCACTTCACACACTCCGGGCAAAGGGGTGACAAAGCGTGTCCAAACCGATGTAGGTATTTCCGGAAGCATCCATGCCCGGACAAAAACTGCGTCAGATGGAAGTTCACCTCTCCATGCTTCCTATGTACCCAAGTAGACACATTTGGAATGAGTCGGTGGGTCCACCTTCCTTTCTCCGCATAATCCAACTCTTGCTGCCACTTAGCCAACGAGTCCGCTCGAACCAGTCTCCTTGCATTACGTTCATTTCTCCGCTGGTAGCATTCCACGTCCTCAGCCAGAGTGATGCAGATGGGAATCATCCCGGTAATTACGCATACCGCTTCCGACGATATCGTTCTGTACGCACTCGCGACACGAACAGCCATTAGGCGAAAAGTGCTTGTCAACTTCGTCCGGTTCCACTTTGAGTTCAGCGCAGCAGCCCAGGCCGGTACGCCATATCTCAGGATTGAGGATGAGACATTCGCCAGGAGACGTCTCGTGCTGCCTCTTGCCCCTCCGTGATTCGGCATGATCCTTACCAATGCGCTAGTTGTCCTCGCAGCCTTCTCACATACATAGTCGACATGGCAGTTGTAATTCAACCGATCGTCAACCATCACACCCAGGTACTTCAGCGCGCGCATCGATGGAATGGATTGTCCCACGACGCTGATCTCGAGATGCTGGATTTGCTTACGATTGCTAACCAGGGCTGGCATTACGTACGGTGATTATCACCTAGTGACTGTCACTTCTCATTTTTCGGAATTATGAGAGGTGACAATCACCCCTGTCTGTCACTTTTTGAGTCGTCACTTGTCACTTGATGTTGGTATTCCGTATGGTGACAATCACTCAGAAGTGATCACCTTTTACCAAAATAACAGTGACAATAAGAAAGCTATCACTTTTGTTTTTCTCGTGCAATTTGAGATATTTTTGTAACAAAAACGATAGCAGTTAAGGAAAAAAGGGTAAAGTTTTGAATTTTATATTTTGCACGTGGGTTTGCTTGAAGAACAAAAGCCATTTACATTAGGAAACAACAAAGTTGAAGTTGTCTTCAAAAATGGGTGAAGCAAAACGGTGAGTTCATTTAACAAATACGATTATAAAAAAATGTATCAAATATTCTGTTTTAGTTGTGATAATTATCACAAACATATCATTCAATCTCTATTTCTGTACTCCCTTAAATTCTATTCTTAGTGGCAATGCAACGCAGATGCAGTTATCGTTGCTGGACGAATTCATGAACAAGCACAAGGAACTTGCAAGAGGATCCATGAGGATTTCATAAAAACCGAAAATGGTAAAGATAAGTGCAGCAAACTGGATGGACATGATAACGAAGCTCAACGCCGTTGGCCCACCTGTTAAAACGGTCGCTGAATGGAAGCGGGTATGTTGTATTTGATTTCATGTGTGCGTTTTTTTTTTTGGCTATATGGATATTTCAACATAACTTTTCTACAACTGACGTCCTCTGCAAATTATTTTTACAGTATATATTGTTTTGCATGAAATTCTGTGAAACGCTCGATCACTATTATTTCAGTACAAACATTTTGAGGCATACATTTATCAGAATATTTCTTTTTAGGTCTGGCCGACACGGAAATACAAAACGAAGACAAAATTGTCTTCTAATAAAAAATCTCCTAAGAAAACAGGAGTAGGACCGTATTCGGTGAAAGAGTTAACATTCGCCGATGAATCGATAATCGAAGCCTGTGGGCTGGAAGCAACCGTTACTGGTATTCCGGGTGTTGCTTCCTACGGTTTCAATAGCGAGATGGAGGAGGAAGATGATCGCGGCGACGAGGATATTCCAACCGATGATTACTTAATGGAATCTGTGTTTGACCATCAGACGGCAGATCCGAGCTTGACCACCACACCACAAGCCCCCAAACGACAGAAAAAGAGTGTGCAACTGTTAGAAAACAAGTCGAAATAAGCATCAATTTCTGGATACAGGCAGAGATGCCTTACAAAACATAAAAAGTTCTCAAGCGGACGTGTCTTTGCATTTGCGATCACTAAAACATGATTTTCGAAAACTAGTAGACCTAAAACAAAAAGAGTTCAAGGATAAAAATAATTATAGAAAAGAGAAATTAAAATTGCTAGAAGATAAGCGTATTGAAAAAAGAGCAATTGGAGCTCCAAAAATTGAACATCGAAGTATTACAAACTACAAATGAATTGAAAAAATTAAAACTAAGTAGAGAAGATGAATGAACACGTACGTGCTTGTGTATGTATGTTTGAGATGCGTGTGTGTGCGATGAATGTGTGTTTCTGTGAGATGAATGTGTGTGTGGGATGAGTATGTGTGGAATAAGCGTGTGTGTTGGTGAAAAACAAGACAATTTTCTAACTATAGGTAATAAGTTTGGTGGCGCTTGAACAACAAATGTTACCTGCATTATAAAACAACAAACATTAATGAAATTTATGATTTTTTCGACTTCAGCAAACTCTTCAATCATATTGTATCCCAAGGATATTAAAATGCATCGGTTGTAGATGATAAGAGCATGTTCAGCAAGATGCTAGAACGGGAAATGCTTAGAAAAGAATGAATTTGTAAATTAGGAGAAAACAATAGTGATTGGTGTAAGTTTGAATGAAGAGAAAACCAAACTGATTAGTAGATCGAATAGACAAACGATTTAATAAAATGAGAAGTGAGTGTGTATGCGGGGTAAATGTGTGTTTGTTGTGTGTATGTGTATGTATGAATATGTCAAAAAGGTGTTCTCAATAAATTTAAATGTTCGGAATACTATTATTAGTTATGGAGTATTTATTCGCCTCTTTATTTTGCCTGATATTAAACAAATTTAAAATGCATCTCAAATCCTATTTCGATTCGTGGTACTACCTGTACCGGTGAAACAAACCACCAAACAGGGAATCCCAAATACATAGTGTCATGCGACCTGTGCTACGGTTAAAATTGTTGAGGGGGTTTAAAATATTCTCAATGGCGGACAGAGCCTGGGAAGAGCCGGGTGAACTTCCCAGTATGCTGCATTACGCAGCGGCACGTTCGCTCTACGCACCGAAACTTTTTTGCCGATGATCCACATTATTTTGCCGGATTTTTAAGGTTCAACTGAACAGCCCCACAATGGTAAACACCTAAAAAAATGCGCAACCAACAATTCTAAGGTTGACCTGAAAGAACTCGCCACTAGCGAATTTGCAAACGCAGCGGCTTAAGTCGCAGTGCACATAGCACAACAAACGTGAGTCACTGTGTTGCTCGAAGAATTAATGATTGTTTATAGATATCCGCGGTAAATAATCGATTTCCAATGACACCGGCTGCAGGTGTTTATACGGTTGTATAGAATTTGGCTGTGCCAATATTAATTAACGTAATTATTTACATAGGCGTGGCGTTTTTATGATTGTGAGCGCATCGATACAAATGCATAATTATGTTCGGGAAATAGAGCGTTCAACTGCTTACGAATAGCTTTAGTTAGAACAAGAGAACACGAGGTTCTAGCGAGAACCGAAGGCTCACTAACACTAAACCAATTAGGAAGTACTCACGTTCGGGGAACCTTCGTAAAATAATAGAAGACAGCAAGAGTTACTTTAAGGTAGAGGAGAATAGGAATACATTAACATAAAAACTACAAACGAAGGAGAAAGATAGAAAGCGATGCGACACTAATACAAATATAATGTCAATCGCATGCTGAACAGGGATAGATAGTCAATAATTGAAATCTTGCTGAAGTAAGCAAGAAATTTACTATATAAACTTCAGAAGATTTAGAATCGAGGCTTTTTTTTCTTTTTCTCCCTTTTGAATTAACTCGATCAAGGCTGGGCCCCATGTACTGTGCGTACCTCTGGCTGCCAACAACCGAGATCAATTTGAGTAATAGATTGCGTAGGTGCGAAAGAATTCGCGCAGTAGGGTAGTTCAGAAAGTGTAAGTAAAAGTAGGGAAAATATATCGTTTTTTTCTACCTATCCTTTGTGTTTCTCTTCAATTCCGCCACGGTGCGTAAGCATTTACGGCGCATATGGTGACAGCGGTTTAGCAATCCTGAGAGATTGCAGGACGCATTTATGACTGGAGGCTAAAATCAGCAATGTCTTCAGATCAGTGTATACCATAAAGTGAGAAGAAAGGTTACATTTTGAAAGTGTTTGAGCGTTTTTTAGTGAATAAGTTGGCATTTTACCGACTACTATCGTCAAAGAGAGAAAAAAAAACATCGAGACAGGCGTTGGTGGTAACCAGTTTTAATGCCTGAAATAAGTCTCGTCGCGAGGAAACCTTAACCATAAGTGTAGATCCGAGAAAAGCAGAAATTCGACGATTTCTGATCGTGTTAATATTGAATGTGATGAAAAAAAAAATGCGTAAATTGTCTGCGGAATTTGATGGTGAAAACTGAAGAAAAATAACAAACCACGAAAAATACGATAGCTTAAATGTGGAAAAAGACAAACACTCAGCATATCTGATCGATTCAGTGAAAGTTTCTTTGTTCACAAAACTTTGACAGAGTGCGTCAACGATCTCTACAAATACATATGCGCTTGCTACGAGTTAAAGGATCTAGATCATCTCGACAGGAACTAACGAGTAGATCAACAATGCAGCTCAGGTAAGTGAGAAAAAGAAATTTTCTTTTATACTACGCAGGGACAATATAAAAAGATCAACTTTATTGAGCGTTTACGCCGCGATAGTAGGATCATAGAAACTACATCTGGCTACTTTCGTTTTTTTTCGAAGAAACGGTTAATTTTGTACATTGCATTACTTAATTAATTAATTAATTAATCCACCACACACGGTGAATATACTCGACAATGTATGATGACATATAGTGACGACCATAACACGACGAACGAGAAGTAAATGAAACCTTACACCATGAAGCGAGAACGGACTAGCAGAATAAGCATTTTACGTTAGCAACCAGCCATGTACTGAAACAGCTGGTACCGACGAAGAGACCGAGACTGTGGTTGATGACGAAATAATTAAATAGCGGGAGAAGATATATCAACAATCGTGACGCAATCGGTGGGTGCAAGGAACTGAACGCGCTGAGGCGATACGATTGCAATTAAAACACATTTCATCTTTTTTCTTTTTTTTTCCTCAAACGTTCGTTTCTCATGGAAAGTGAAAAAACGAAGACGATTGGATAAATAAAACAAATTACCTTAAACTGTTATTGAACAAATAATGAGGGCTGGAAGAATATTGAAAGCATTAGTGAACATACAATTCACATCGGAAACTGTACTTATTAATACTAGCGTAGCTAACACCAATGAGGTTGTTGAACTACTACGCAGGGAAAAAATTATTGAAATAATCAAAGAGCAGGGTGAAATAGTCCAAGTAAAACTACACGAAGAACTAATACTCATTCAAACCCCACATACTCCCATTAAAGCGACAGCGAACCAGCTAAAATTCTACGTAAGAACCTTTCTCCCAACAATATGCGGAAATCTCATAATGAACACTAGAAAAGGTGTAATGACACACCACGAAGCAATGAAAAAACAGCTAGGAGGCCAAATCATTGGATGCACATACTAATCCCTAAATGTCTAGGCTAGATGAAATCAGTGAATACATCTTACGCGAATACGAGAATTTAAACAAAAACAAAGGAAGAGCCAGAACGCTCCAAGGAATCCTCTCAAAAAAACAATTGCTTAAGGAAGCCTTCGAAGAGTTCGAAGCAGTATTAAGTAAATACGAAAACAGAGTCGAAGTTAGAGTTTGGAATGAACTAACCGACAAATTAGACATAGTACAGAAAAAATACGACCAGTCAATAAAAATCCTTGATAGGACAATAATACTCGAAAAGAAGTTAGATATAAAAGGAGTTATACCCAAACAAATACGCTTATCAGAAGCAAAAATAACCAAACAAAGAAGCTTATCAGACAGTGGATGCGAAATAAAAAGCAACACCATGCAGCGTAATGCACAAGAGGCGGAATACCGCTTCCCTAAAACAGAGGCTATTCAGTGTATCCCTGAGTTTAACGGGTCTCGGGATGAATTAGACGCGTTTTTATACCACGTCGATCACTTTGCCGAACAAATACCAGCAGACGAACCGCATACAGATCTAGTCTATGTGGTACTACTGAAATTGAAAGGAAAAGCGGCAGCAGCAATCGCTAAAATCAAAGGCGACACTTGGAATGAAACAAAGACGAACTTGATTAAAGAATTTGGGGATAATGTATCCATAGAAGGTATAATTACCAAAATAGAAACCCTAAGGCAAAAACCACAGGAAACATTTAAAGAGTACAAAAAACGAGTGATGGAAATAAATACCCACCTCGAATATTATGACAAAGGACCAGGGGAAGTAGATAGGGCTATGACAAAAAGCTTGAGGCTACACTGCATATGCGGTTTGTATAATAAAGAACTTAAGCAAATAGCCCAGAGTCAACGTGAAATGCCGCTAGTCGAGTTACTGAACTACTTAGAGGAAAGACATGCAGAATGCGAGCATTTGACGGAAATAGGTAATAGACTGGAATCATTGGAATTAGTACAAAATTCAAACAAATTCAAAGGAAGATGGGCGACAGACGGGGGGTTTAACAATCCACCAAGACAGTTTAGGAACGACGACCATAGACCTCGACGCGAGGATAACCAAAACGAGCGTGGTAGATACAGAAACGGCTATCAGCCACCAAGAACAAACAACAATAGAAATTACCAACAAAATAGACAAGGAGAGAGTGGGCGCACAGGAGGTAGTTACAACTACCAAACGAATAACAACAACCAGAGGAGCATGCGCCCAGACGGAAACAATAGGACCGATTGGAGGCAAAATGAACCGGGCCCAAGACCATGGAGGGAAACGCAGCAAACAGGCTGGAGGCAAAATGAACCGGGCCCAAGACCATGGAGGGAAACGCAGCAAACAGGCTGGAGGCAAAATGAATCTGGCCCGAGACCATGGAGAGAAGCACAACAAGCAGGTTGGAGGCAAAACGAGCCTGGGCAAAACCAGTGGAGGGAGCAGCAACCCCCCTGGAAACAGAATGACTCAAACCCCAGACAATGGAGGGAACAACCAGACTGGAAAAGAGGCGAGTCACCATACAAGCAGGAGCATAGAAGAGATGAACACCAAAGAAAAAACTGAACGATGGGGAGTTCGGGCAGATAGATGGCAGGACCCCCTACAATAACAGGCCAGAAAATAAACCGTTTAAACAACCCCGACAAGTATGCGTAAATTGCGGTACATACAGTAAAACAAGCACAAATAAGAATTTAAGAAATTATAATACAACCAGACAACGACTGAGTACTAAGTCGCTCAATATACGATATAATGGCCACGGACGGCCCACCACATTGCAAGAAAACACGAGTAATCAATTCCAAGAAACCATGCCTCCATATGAGAAATTGGACATAGAATGTACCAGAAATCATCAATTACTAGTAAATATCGCCTCAATAGAAAGGCCTGACATTAGGATTAAATATATGCTTGATACAGGAGCGTTTCTTAATGTAATAAGATGGGATACGGTCGCGAAAATTGGAGCCAGATTTATTAACTATCGGGATAAGTTATACATTACAGGTTTTAATCTGACACAATCAGAAACTATTGGATCAGTAGAAACCACATTAATAATTGGGAACTCGAAATATCCAATAAAATTTTATATTGTAAAGGATTTGTGCGTCCCGGGAATTATAGGAGCGAAATTTCTTAAGGAATGTACAATTTTTATATCTCAGCAATTGAACTACATCGCCCTCCGTAAATCGAATAGGAGCGACAATGAGCCAAATGGAGATAAAATACAAAGTCCTGATATTTTTGCGTCAAGAGAGCAAAATATTCCCAACTACGCGGGTGACATGAATTCAACTAAAAACATTGAAGAAGTACGTAACAAGATCCCCGGAGGAAGGGATGGGATGAATAATAGATATCAAAATGAAATAGCAAGGGATGATGAAATGCCCTCAAACATGACGCGAAAATGCGAAATTCTTGCTGAGAAGGCATGCCAGACAGAGGCAATTACAAAATACACTGATGATAAGACACAGTATGATAACGAAGAAATGAATCATATAACAGATATGACCAAACTAATAGAAAACAGAAATAACAATAAAACGTCAAGGAAAAGTTTAATTGAATCAGACACATCTCACAGAAGAAAGTGCATGACTAGCATGATCCCGGAATGCGGATCGGAATATAGGATAGATTTTAATGATTATGGTACAAACAAGAAAGATTACTATAAACAGAATTACACGAATGAGTCCAACGAAAAAAAAAATTACATGGATTCGTACTATGGAGAACAGGTTTTAGAAAACTTGGATGACAACCAGGACTATAGTCTGGTTGAAAATAAAAAGTACGATCAGTTACGTGGTAATGAACGAACTGAAAAATTATTAGAGAACCTTAATTTGGATCATTTGAAAAGAAACAATTTCCAAGCCATGGAATCAATTATGGCGGAATATAGTGATGTGTTTTACCAAAAGGGAGACCATCTAACAACTACAGACGCGGCTGTCCATGAAATAGAGACGACGTCGAACGTACCAATAAATAAAAGACAATATAGATTTCCCGAAGCAACAAAAAAGCATATAAATGCAGAAATCGAGGAAATGTTGAAGCAAGGCATTATTAAGCCCAGTAAAAGTCCATGGAATGCACCAGTTTTGTGCGTACCCAAAAAGGACGATGAAAACGGAAATAAAAAGTATAGAATTGTGGTTGACTTTAGAGCGCTAAATTTAATAACAAAACCGTTTGTATATCCGATCCCACTGATCGACGAGATACTTGATAATCTCGGAGGAGCTAAATATTTTTCAACATTGGACCTGAAATCAGGTTTTTATCAAGTCCCAATTAACCCAAAAGATGCGGCTAAAACAGCCTTTTCAACCCCTAAAGGGCACTTTGAATTTACAAGAATGCCTATGGGCCTTAGAAATAGTCCATCAACATTTCAGAAGTTGATGAACACAATATTGTATGAAATTGAAGGTGTGAAAGCTATCGTTTACTTAGACGATATTATCATTTACGGGTCAACTATTGAGGAACACAATGAAAACCTCATAAAAGTTTTGAAGGCTATGCGCCGACACAATTTGAAAATTGAGGCAGGAAAATGCCAAATTTTAAGAACCGAAATTAAATATCTCGGACATGCAATTAATGCTGAAGGCATTCGGCCAATGGAGGATAATATAAAGGCCATCAAAGAAATGACTGTGCCAAAAACAGTTAAAGGAGTCCGTTCGTTCCTAGGAACGGTTAATTTTTATGGTAAATTCATACCACAAATAGCAGAAAAACGTAAACCATTGAACGATCTGCTAAAGAAAAATGTAAAATTTATTTGGACCAATGAATGTCAGAAAGCATTCGAAGAACTGAAAGATTTTTTAACTTCAAATACTCTGTTGGTAAGACCAAACTACAAAGATACGTTTGTGATCACAACAGATGCAAGCGAGTATGCCATTGGTGCAGTACTCTCTAATGAAAAGTCCACCGATAGACCCATAGCCTATGCGAGCAGAGGTCTAGTAGGTGCAGAAAGAAGATACCATACGATAGAGAAAGAATTACTCGCAATTGTATGGTCAGTGAACAGATTCAAACATTTTATTTATAATCAGAAATTTATCGTCTACACAGATCATAGACCTTTAATCTCTATTTGGAGATTGAAAGAAACATCACCCACCCTGACACGACTTCGTTTAAAGCTCCAAGGGTTGGAAATGGACATACGCTACAAACAAGGAAAAGATAATGTTGTAGCAGATTTTCTATCAAGACTTAATCCTGATGCTGAGATAGATGAAAAATCTTACACGGTCGCTGTAGTCACACGACAACAGAAACTGCAACAACAGCAAGAAGAAGACAAAAAACTTGCCAAGCAAACCGAAACAAAGACCACGAACCAGATTACAGACCCATCCGGAAGATTTGGGCTATTCAAGGACACACAGCAATCCGAATGGAACCCTCACATGGACGGGCTAGAAAATATCGATTTTGAATGGGACGAAAAAGATGATCTAGAAGTAACAATAACACATGAAGATTTAGAAAATGATCTAGAACAGGGACGTATAGATTTTAAACTATTAAAGTTTTCAAAAAGCAAGATCGACGAGAGCGAAACAGACGCCACATTCGTTATCGTTAATAGTAGGTCAGCCTATAAAGAGCTGAGCGAATTGGTCGACCTCCCTCATGGGTTGAAAGATTTTCTAAATGGTAGAATATTTGCCATCCCAAACAGAAAAATATGGGGTATGATTCTAAATGGGTCAAGCCGATCAAGAGCTGACACAAAAGTATTTTTCCAAGGATTAGTTGACGCGTTCGGGAACTGCCCCGAACACATGAAAGAAGATAAGAATATTCAAATTATCTCCTTTAGAAACATACAAACGCCACCAGAAACTAACATTTTACGATTTGTAGCAGGTAAATTCAATAAAGTATTCACCCTCTTTGCGCCAGAGAAAGACCGAATGCATGTACCAGTAGGAGAAAGAGAAACCGTACTTAAAGAGTTTCATGACTCTCCGCTGGGCGGACATGTCGGCAGTAAAAGAATGTTGAAACGCATAAGCCCACTATTCGAGTGGAAAAATATGCGACGAGATGTAGAGAACTACGTCAAACAATGTGATTCGTGCCAAAAGAACAAGATTGGACGATCCAACAAAATTCCAATGAAAATAACAACCACATCGTCCGAACCATTCGGAAAGTTATATATGGACATTGTGGTATTACCAGAATCCGATTGGGGTAACAAATACGGTCTTGTTATGCAAGACGACCTAACAAGATACTTGATTGTAGCACCGATGGAGAATCAAGAAAGCGCAACGGTCGCGCAAACATTTGTTGAGAATTATATTTGTAAATTTGGAGCTCCCTTGGAGTTAGTGACAGATAATGGAGCAAATTTTGTAAGCTCCCTAATGAAAAACGTCTGTAAAATTCTAAAAATTAAGAAAATCACTACGAGCACCTATCATCCACAAGCAAATTTAGTGGAGAGGTCGAACAGGGAACTTAAAATGTACTTGAGACAATATGTTGGAAATGCCCCGAAAACTTGGGACCAACATTTGCCTTTCTTTACATTCGAATACAACACCACGTCAAACTCATCGACGGGCTATACACCATTTGAATTAGTATATGGTAAAAACGCCAACATTCCTAATTCAATTTATAAATGGAACAATGATGGGCTATATTACGAGGACTACGTCAACGAAATAAGGTCCACGTTCAAACACCTGCACAAAAAAGCACGAGAAAACCTAATATTGTCAAAAGAAAAGAGGAAGGACCTATACGATAAAAACGCCAACGAGTGGCAGCCTATGTGGGGCGATATGGTACTTGTAAAATCCGTCCCCACGGGTACAGGACAAAAACTGCAAGCTCTGTGGAGAGGCCCATATGAGGTCGTAGAACTCCCGAGTGAATGCACGACCGTGATTAAAAACGGAAACAGATTAGAGAAGGTTCATAATAACCGTCTCAAGAAGTACACGGATTGAACTCTAGGAGGAGAAATGTACATATTGTAAATAGATATACTGTAGATACATATATAAAGTTTACTAGACAAATGTAATTTCACAGCGTTCTGGTAAATTTACATGTTGCACGTTGCAAAATGTAAAATTAGGTTTTTGAATAAGTTGGCGTCTTGTAAAAATAAGAATGAACATAATAATCAGTCATTTTGTTCGCTGGCATATGTCAGCGTAAGATGACGTAAAATTACAAGAATTTTTTTTTCGAAGTATGTACATTACCCGTAAAATGAGAGACCATTGACCATGATCAAAGATATTCCATTTTACGAAACTCAAATATTAAACACTATGGTAGAGGAAACTAAACGCGATCGAAAAATACGTAGACAACGGTGGAAATATATCCACCACCCTATATCTCGCGCAAGCGAGCAAGAGTGAAAGGAAACTAAAACACCGATGATAAGTATTAAGCTATAATATAAGAGCAAGTTTATCTAGCTAAGACAGGAGTAAAACAAAAGGAAAACCAGACTCGAGTTCAATCTTTATTGGCAGCGTACATTTTTACTAGATAAGCATTATATAGATATAGGCTCAACACTGTACTGTTGGACATCCTTTTTCTGCGGGGTTTTTCCATATGCCGCGCGAGGATTTATGCAAGATAGCAAGTTTTTTTTCCTAAGGTAACAAGCCGCATCAATAAAGATTTAAGGTAACAGGCTTTTTGTCACATGAATTACATATACATAGACTTAAGGCATAAAATTGTTGCCCCAGTTGAATCAATATAAGTTTAAAGACAGGAGTCTATGCCACCCAATTTTGAAATGATGCAGGATCAACGCGTTGCGTTGATTTTTCGTTCCATATATACATATGCATATTGGTTTAAAGCAATAGAAGAATAATTGATTTTACGACTCTATACATAAGAAAGTATCGTTATCTTTCATATTTTAGAACTATTTTCGCTGGAGTTTTCTTGGCCATGGCGAACGCAGCGTTGATTCTGGAAAGACTCAATGATGTATTACTGGCACAAGGGGTCTACGATTTTAAGGTAACGCTAACGTATAAGAGTCTTGTAGAGGATCAAGCAGAATTAGAATCGGCACTAAATGCTTTTAATGAAACCTGTACAGCGCTAATAGAAAGAATTCCGAATTTGAAATGCGGGGTCATAACCTCGGTTTGGAGCAAAGACACTAGTGACATTGCGAACATAAACACGTACGTCAGGTATTTCTTTAAAACAAGAACACCAAGAGGGTTTTGGTCAGCAATTGGAGCAATGGACTCCGACGACAGAACTAGAATTGACGAAAATATGGATAAACTTAGACGAAACGAAGAAAGATTCAACAAAAATACAGAACATCAAGCGTCAGCAATCGAAAAAATATACAATTTCGTGAGCAACTCAACAATCACCATGAATAAGGCAGTCGAAAGCAACAATAAAAATTTCGAATCTTTAAAAACAGAAATCAGGAACACTCTTAACAGAGCCAATGACAGAGATAAAGACCTATACCTAGAAGCAACGCTCATGGAGATAGGCATGTGGTATAACAGTATGAGACAAAACTTAAAACTAAAACAAAAAACGTTGATAGCAATATTACACGCAGAAAACACAATGAGCCTCGACCTAGCGGAAATAATAAACCCAGTACAACTAATCCGAACATTAGACAGTGAGGAAGCAACGCTGAACGACAACCTTACTTTCCCGAGAAGAGCAGACGGGGCAATTATGCCAGAGATATTAAATACACTTCATTACTACGTAAACCTCACCAACGACTTAGATATAATTATGACACTTCAAATTCCGCTCGTGAAAAAAAGCAAATGGTATGCGTATAAAGGCACAATCGAGCCAAGCATAACCGGAAACATATTGACAATATTGCACTTAGAGGAAGACATAATAATAAAACAAGAAAACAACTGGGGATATGTATTAACCCAGGCAGATTATGACAACTGCGATAGAATAGGAGACACTAGGCTTTGTAAATTAAGCAATATAGAAAGAGACCTCAAACAAGAGGACACATGTATGGCCGCGCTATATTTTAGAAACATAACGACGACATGCAAAACAAAAGTGCTGCAGTTGAACCACGACATATGGTTGGAAACTGCAAATAGAAACATATGGACGTATATTACACCTAACAAATTGAAGGTATCCGTTTTTACGGGAAAGAACGTTACGGAAACTACAATACAAGGCAAAGGAAATATAAAATTACTGCCGGACATGATGATACAGACGGATAGTATAAGAATTACACACTTCAGTGAAACACAAGGTGAAACAAAATTAACATACCGCATACCACATACGGACATACCAAATATTTCTAGTAAATGGAAGGATAAGGGGATACCGTCTCTTTCAAAACGTAATAAGATAGTTTCGTTATTTGACACAAAGAAACTTTTCGACATAGGGGTAGAAGTCGACGAAATAAAAAACCATAGAACCACGCTAGAAAATTTAGCATATGCCCCTCTAGAGAACCCATGGACGACATTTAGTGTCTTCTTGGTCATAGGAGGAGCTTTAGGCATATTCTTCCTATGTTTCAAAGGGGAGATATCATGCTGCACACGGAAAACCGTTATAGAACCACACATACCAAATATAGGACAGAGGGAAAACAGAAGACAAACGAAACACACACTGGATAGGAACATTATAAGCAAAACGAAATTACAGACCATAAATGAGAAGAAAAAAGAGAAACAACCAGACATGAACATGCGCTTAAATAAACAACAACAAAAAATTCAGAAGGCAACGCCAAATACTAAAGAAGGGGGTACAATGCAACCCAATCAACAAAGGACGCAAAATATTACGACAGCGCATACTAGTAAACCAGCACTAAAAAAAATGCAAGGAGGAATAAGAACGTATTGAGCAACAAAACGCAATAAGAGACACAATGCAAATTAAATAAACATGATAATCGTTGTCATTAATTAACATGGATATAAGCAATTTACAATATGAGGAAAAGCGAAAGTGAAAGGAAAATAAAGAGTAAATAATCAACAGTGAGAACATAAAAAAACATAAACATAACATAAAAAAAAATTTAGATAAAGGTAAAGGTATACAAATATGATAAAAAGGAACAAATTTACCACGAAATGGGTAATAGTTCGGTTGATATAAGATGAAGAAAAGCTTTTAAAATGCGAATACAAAAAAGGAGTATAGTTGACGAAAATATTTATTTGCAACTAAGAAAGTAATATTTGCAAAGCCAGAAGCAAAAGTATGGAAGAAATAAAGAACATACTACAATATAAGAAGGAAAAGATAAAGACAGAATTTATTGAAAACTCTTAGATTATAAAGACACATGCGGCGCAATATAAATAAGAGGTTAAAAGCATTGGAATGAAAAAGCATATCAGAAAAGCTGCAATAAAAGGAAGCGGGAAACGCCTGCGAGTAACGCAGAATTACAATGCATGATTTACAAATAATAAAAGATGGAAACTCACTCTGGAAATCATGAAGCAGAACCTAGACACAAAGAAAACATGGACAACAATATATGAAAAGAATGAACAATTTTTAATTGGAATTATTTTTTTTTTTCTCACCCTACGCTGGCCAGCGGATAAAACATATGCAATATTGATTAAGAATCATTTATATCACTTAATACAAGTATGAAAGCATATGAGCGGACAAGGGAACCGGAACCCGGAATGAGTATGAATGTCTTTATTTTATGAACGTGATGACAAATTCTATTTACATGACGACTAAGAATCGCAGTCGAATTAAAATATACACGAAAAAGAAAAACGTAAAACATGAACGCAGCGACAGAAGGACACAACAAGAAGAAACACAAATATAATATGACCTACAGAGAAGATAATACAATAAAGAGAAAAAAGGTTAAACAAGAGGAACGCTTGATTAAAAACGGCAAAAGTGATAAAAACCAATGCAATCATGAAAAAGCAAAGAAAGTATTCAAGGGGGGCTAAAGAAAACAAAATAGAAGGGTTAATAATAGGAAGCTTACATACTTCCGGGGAATAATATTTTTACGGTATCTTTATAGGATCACCCTGGGTTGTCAAATTGAGAAGAATACGAATTAAGAGGTAACAGATGAAATGAAGAAAAGCGTCTGAGGGGAATAATTAAAGGAGTAATGAAATACAGGATACAGATGGAAAAACAATGGTTGAAGGAATGTTTCAACAAACACGTAAAATATATAAATAATACTGGATACGAATCAAACAGAAATCCATGCCCAATAGCAGGGAACTTCATAGGATGAAATTAAGTAATATAACAAAAACACCTAACAGACAACATATCGGGAAACGGGAGACAAGAGAAAAACAAATAAAGTGGAGAATTATGAATAAATAAATAAAACAAAATAATAAAGAAAGAATCTAAGTCTAATTTCAGTAAAACCAGGTCCCACCTGCAACCACCTTACTGGAAAGGGGGGAGGAGGCCACACCAATCCGAATAAAGGATACCACAATCTCGCCGAAAGAAGGAAACATAGGTAACATTCAATCACATTTACAGCGCACTAACAAACTAAGCTAATCACAACAATTCGAAGCATATTACTAACAAAGTACTATGTCTTCATATATATATATATATATATATATATATATATATATATATATATATATATATATATATATATATATATATATAAAAAAAGAACAGCATAGTACTAACAAACGGTTATTTCTCCATATGAAAAAAAACATAACATAACTAACATTACTAACCACTTGTTCGAAAAAAAAACATAGATTAGATAGAATACCCGAACGTGAAGATAGACTAGATTGAATGCCCAAACGCCAATATATGATTTGATAAGCGATGAAAATTACATAATAAGAAAGATTAGATTGAATGCCCAAACGACAATATATGATTTAGTAAGCGATGAAAATTACATAATAACATTAATAAGCAAAAAAAAAATTTTTTTTACACGATTTAATATCAATTTATTATCCACAAAGAATTTTTTTTGAAAAGCAACAAACAAGCAAGTGAAATCTGAAGATCAGGGACAAAAGAAATTTTTCACCCCCAGGAAGCCAACATCACCACATACTTTTGGTCTGAAAATTTATGATGACAAAGGACGAATCAGGCGGAAGACAGAGGGTTGAAGGTGTTGGGTTGTGACGGCAAGGGCGGAGCAACAGTGAAGGATGAGAACTGGACCAACGAACGAAAGGGCAAGACCGGAGCGGGCAAATAAATCGAAGGTAGAGAATGGTCGCAAGACAAGCCGCAATATGAAGCAAGAAAAACCATAGCAAAGAATCGGAGTCGCAACCACTGAAAAAAATCGACTCAAGCTGGACATACTGCCAGTCATTATGTAGTGTTCAGTAAAGCGCAGTCAGAACCGTCAAACTCTGGCTGGAGCTAAAACACCAACAAAATATATAAACAATGAACTAAAGAAACGCATCAACACCACATCATGAGGGAAGCATTTTTACAAACTAGATGGCAGGAATAAAGTAGCCATCAGGAAATCAGCAAGGTAGATTAAACGTCAGTAGGAAGAATCCAGTAAGAAAGGTCGTAACACTAGCAAGTCAGCTACAGATTACGCATTGCAAAGACGACTGAGATAAGTTACACATCGCATTTCGTCTGCAACATTTTACAATTCACGAGGCAGGATAAGTCAAATATCCTATCCTCGGTAACCACAAAAACGACAACAACAAACGGAGAAGAAGGAGAGGAAGGAAACGAAGTAACGAAATCACATAATCCACTCGAACAGGACGCAAACCAAGCCCCAGATGCAGCATAGATGAAGGAAGCTAAGGCAAACGAACGGAAAACCAACCCCGGACTCACGAGATAGCAGTCGAAACACCCACACCCGATATCCAAAGTCGACCAATTGATAAGTCCCATGATACACGGAACATATGTACAGGCAGTACTATATGAACAAACAACCCAGAAGACGACACCCCAAGGCAGACTTCAAGCAACAGCAACTACAACGGCTTCTGGGAGGGCAGCATGGTAACATATTTAGGAGAACAGTAAAGAATTTAATATAAAACCAACACGTAACATTGATAATGATCTCTTCAAGATAATTATCAACTCATTAACAAAGGGGAGATGAACAGCCCCACAATGGTAAACACCTAAAAAAATGCGCAACCAACAATTCTAAGGTTGACCTGAAAGAACTCGCCACTAGCGAATTTGCAAACGCAGCGGCTTAAGTCGCAGTGCACATAGCACAACAAACGTGAGTCACTGTGTTGCTCGAAGAATTAATGATTGTTTATAGATATCCGCGGTAAATAATCGATTTCCAATGACACCGGCTGCAGGTGTTTATACGGTTGTATAGAATTTGGCTGTGCCAATATTAATTAACGTAATTATTTACATAGGCGTGGCGTTTTTATGATTGTGAGCGCATCGATACAAATGCATAATTATGTTCGGGAAATAGAGCGTTCAACTGCTTACGAATAGCTTTAGTTAGAACAAGAGAACACGAGGTTCTAGCGAGAACCGAAGGCTCACTAACACTAAACCAATTAGGAAGTACTCACGTTCGGGGAACCTTCGTAAAATAATAGAAGACAGCAAGAGTTACTTTAAGGTAGAGGAGAATAGGAATACATTAACATAAAAACTACAAACGAAGGAGAAAGATAGAAAGCGATGCGACACTAATACAAATATAATGTCAATCGCATGCTGAACAGGGATAGATAGTCAATAATTGAAATCTTGCTGAAGTAAGCAAGAAATTTACTATATAAACTTCAGAAGATTTAGAATCGAGGCTTTTTTTTCTTTTTCTCCCTTTTGAATTAACTCGATCAAGGCTGGGCCCCATGTACTGTGCGTACCTCTGGCTGCCAACAACCGAGATCAATTTGAGTAATAGATTGCGTAGGTGCGAAAGAATTCGCGCAGTAGGGTAGTTCAGAAAGTGTAAGTAAAAGTAGGGAAAATATATCGTTTTTTTTCTACCTATCCTTTGTGTTTCTCTTCAATTCCGCCACGGTGCGTAAGCATTTACGGCGCACAACTGAGAACGCCTCAATAAGCGGCCATCTTGGAATACGAAAAAAGCAGTTTTTTCTCACACCGTTGGAAAAATCTTTATGAAAATTAATCAATGTATTCGGGGCAATGGTAGAGTATTGCTGATTGATTTTCATGAAGATTTTCTCAACGGTGTGAGAAAAAACTGCTTTTTTCGTTTTCCAAGATGGCCGCTTTTCCAAGATTTCTCAGTTAATTAATTAATGGCTGGGGTTTGCTGAGACTTTCGGCTGATGATAGTTCGGTGTAGTTTAGCTAGGTTTCGATTATCAAATTTCGATGTGTACAGACGAACTTACCCAGTGGCCGTGTGGTATTCGGCCAAGAATTGAGTCACTGGGTTCCTGCTCCCATGTCGTAGGAGGCGACTGAAAGCAAGAGTCCCTAAGTCAAGGTGTAGTTCCGTGCCAAGGACTTAATTGCTGGAGGGCCTAAAATATGCCAGTCGCGCACGGAGCATTTTGGGTTTTGTCCTTACTGTGTTATGTGATTCTCTGACACAATGGGCCATTATTTTCTTCGCAAATCGTGGGAATTAAATAATCGTGTCCCAATGTGTCTGATATGGCTCGCTACATGCGTTAACATCTTAACTCCTATGAATTTGTCCTAAGTTGTTGTGCAATATATGTTGGAAATGAATTGTACAGTTTTCTGATGAACAATGGTTAGAATAGCACAAATCAATATCCAGCATAAACGTACAGCAAATATGAATCTATTTCGACTTATTCAGGAAGGTAGAGCTCCCATATCAATGGTTCAAGAGCCGTACTACCATAAACGAAAGTTCTATATTGGAAAGTTACTTAACAATGCCTTCATTGCTTACAACAAGACAGGCATTACCCACGTGAAATGCTTCGTGCTTGCATTCTTGCAAATAAGACTATCGATGCGTGTATCATATCGGAGCTCAAAACCGGGGGAAACCTAGCAACTTTTGCAAGGTCTAGGAGAGAGGAAAGAATTTTGCATGAGCTGGAAAATTGGCACGTTCCAAATGAAACTGGACCGTCTCTATCGGATCATAATATATATTTTTCGATCATCTTGATGCCACCCTCAATGTGGTAACATACCGTAATCCTCTTTTTGGAAAACTTGGCCCTGAAATTTCAATTACAATAATTACTCAACTAGACGACTTGGATGACGTCGTGGATACATCAAACTCATTCATAGTAGCATCCTACGAAGAAGCACGTCCACTTCGTACTGTTAAATCGACAGCCCTTGGTAGAGGGCTGAGCTTGAAAGAATGAAGAAGGATATTGAAAAGAGTTTGGAACCGGCGTCAGGGTGATGACTTCAGGGCTTTTAGGTTAGCTCGTAGTACACATAAGAGATGTCTTAGGTCTGCAGAGCGGGCTGGCTGGAAAAACCTATGCACTAATATCTCTAGTCTGAACGAGCCTAGCAGGCTAAATAAAATTCTTTCAAAATCGAAAGATTTTCAGATGAACTCCTAGAGATGGTGTTTATGTGACGGACGAAAAAGATGTTCTTAATTGTCTCTTCGGCGCACACTCTCCAGGTTGTATTGATCCAGAGCTGAACAATGTTCATAGATCTCATTCTGGTGATACGGACTCGTAGGCACTAGCACGCACATTGGTTACCACTGAATCGGTCAAGTGGTCAGTTGACAGCTTTGCTCCAAATTGCCTGGAAAAGTTGAAATACTTCCCGTGCTACTGCAAATGGGATTTGATATTCTCAAACATGTCTTGAAAAAGATTATTATTTCCAGTCTTGCTACAGGGTATATGCCGAAAGCATGACAATAAATAACTGTTTGATTTATTCCCAAGGGTATGTTCGCCCAAGCTATGAAGCCAAGAGTTTTAGGCATATCAGCATAAGTTCTTTTCTTCTGAAATCTTTGTGTATGTGTATGTATGAATATGTCAAAAAGGTGTTCTCAATAAATTTAAATGTTCGGAATACTATTATTAGTTATGGAGTATTTATTCGCCTCTTTATTTTGCCTGATATTAAACAAATTTAAAATGCATCTCAAATCCTATTTCGATTCGTGGTACTACCTGTACCGGTGAAACAAACCACCAAACAGGGAATCCCAAATACATAGTGTCATGCGACCTGTGCTACGGTTAAAATTGTTGAGGGGGTTTAAAATATTCTCAATGGCGGACAGAGCCTGGGAAGAGCCGGGTGAACTTCCCAGTATGCTGCATTACGCAGCGGCACGTTCGCTCTACGCACCGAAACTTTTTTGCCAATGATCCACATTATTTTGCCGGATTTTTAAGGTTCAACTGAGAACGCCTCAATAAGCGGCCATCTTGGAATACGAAAAAAGCAGTTTTTTCTCACACCGTTGGAAAAATCTTTATGAAAATTAATCAATGTATTCGGGGCAATGGTAGAGTATTGCTGATTGATTTTCATGAAGATTTTCTCAACGGTGTGAGAAAAAACTGCTTTTTTCGTTTTCCAAGATGGCCGCTTTTCCAAGATTTCTCAGTTAATTAATTAATGGCTGGGGTTTGCTGAGACTTTCGGCTGATGATAGTTCGGTGTAGTTTAGCTAGGTTTCGATTATCAAATTTCGATGTGTACAGACGAACTTACCCAGTGGCCGTGTGGTATTCGGCCAAGAATTGAGTCACTGGGTTCCTGCTCCCATGTCGTAGGAGGCGACTGAAAGCAAGAGTCCCTAAGTCAAGGTGTAGTTCCGTGCCAAGGACTTAATTGCTGGAGGGCCTAAAATATGCCAGTCGCGCACGGAGCATTTTGGGTTTTGTCCTTACTGTGTTATGTGATTCTCTGACACAATGGGCCATTATTTTCTTCGCAAATCGTGGGAATTAAATAATCGTGTCCCAATGTGTCTGATATGGCTCGCTACATGCGTTAACATCTTAACTCCTATGAATTTGTCCTAAGTTGTTGTTCAATATATGTTGGAAATGAATTGTACAGTTTTCTGATGAACAATGGTTAGAATAGCACAAATCAATATCCAGCATAAACGTACAGCAAATATGAATCTATTTCGACTTATTCAGGAAGGTAGAGCTCCCATATCAATGGTTCAAGAGCCGTACTACCATAAACGAAAGTTCTATATTGGAAAGTTACTTAACAATGCCTTCATTGCTTACAACAAGACAGGCATTACCCACGTGAAATGCTTCGTGCTTGCATTCTTGCAAATAAGACTATCGATGCGTGTATCATATCGGAGCTCAAAACCGGGGGAAACCTAGCAACTTTTGCAAGGTCTAGGAGAGAGGAAAGAATTTTGCATGAGCTGGGAAATTGGCACGTTCCAAATGAAACTGGACCGTCTCTATCGGATCATAATATATATTTTTCGATCATCTTGATGCCACCCTCAATGTGGTAACATACCGTAATCCTCTTTTTGGAAAACTTGGCCCTGAAATTTCAATTACAATAATTACTCAACTAGACGACTTGGATGACGTCGTGGATACATCAAACTCATTCATAGTAGCATCCTACGAAGAAGCACGTCCACTTCGTACTGTTAAATCGACAGCCCTTGGTAGAGGGCTGAGCTTGAAAGAATGAAGAAGGATATTGAAAAGAGTTTGGAACCGGCGTCAGGGTGATGACTTCAGGGCTTTTAGGTTAGCTCGTAGTACACATAAGAGATGTCTTAGGTCTGCAGAGCGGGCTGGCTGGAAAAACCTATGCACTAATATCTCTAGTCTGAACGAGCCTAGCAGGCTAAATAAAATTCTTTCAAAATCGAAAGATTTTCAGATGAACTCCTGGAGATGGTGTTTATGTGACGGACGAAAAAGATGTTCTTAATTGTCTCTTCGGCGCACACTCTCCAGGTTGTATTGATCCAGAGCTGAACAATGTTCATAGATCTCATTCTGGTGATACGGACTCGTAGGCACTAGCACGCACATTGGTTACCACTGAATCGGTCAAGTGGTCAGTTGACAGCTTTGCTCCAAATTGCCTGGAAAAGATGAAATACTTCCCGTGCTACTGCAAATGGGATTTGATATTCTCAAACATGTCTTGAAAAAGATTATTATTTCCAGTCTTGCTACAGGGTATATGCCGAAAGCATGACGATAAATAACTGTTTGATTTATTCCCAAGGGTATGTTCGCCCAAGCTATGAAGCCAAGAGTTTTAGGCATATCAGCATAAGTTCTTTTCTTCTGAAATCTTTGGAACGGATAATCGATCATCACATCAGGAACATTAGTTTAGTTGAATATCCACTGCACAAAATGCAACATGCATATCAGTGTGGGAAATCCAAAATCAATCTGCTTCACGATGTTGTTTACAACATTGAGAAGGCCTTCTCGCTCAAGCAATCTAGCTTGGGTGTACTCCTATATATTGAGGGTGCTTTTGACAATTTGTCCTTCCAGTCTATTCTGGAAGTGACGCGCGGTCATGGGGTTTCTGCATGTATTTCGGGTTGGATAAACGCAATGCTTAGTAACCGCATTCTTTGCTCATCACTCAGACAGGCTAAGATACGGAAGTTGAGTATTTGCGGTGTCCTCAGGGTGGCGTTCTGTCACCTTTGTTATGGAACCTGCCCACACTACTTTTACAGTAAACGGCAAGTTACGGCGGATAGCCTAGAACAAAATTTTAATAGCCTATTGATCGCCAGCATCTAGTGTAATCCGCCTTTTCGTTTACTCGGTGGTTGCCTTGTTGAATAACTGTTGTAACGGCATTTAATTAGCAAGGGACTGGAAGTATATTTTTCAATATTAAGAGCCATAGTACTCAAGGGAGAGCAAGAAGTTGAAGGAAGAAAGTTTAGAAATGCGTGGAATTGAGTCATGAGCAAGCTTAGAGTTTCTCGGCAACTTAACCTTTTGTCTGCTACCGCAGGGGTCAGGATATTTTGGCATTAGAAATGCGAATCACCTGAGTCTGCGGCATGTCCTGGAACGTGGTAAAGTAACTTTGTACTTCATGCTGTCGAAACCAACAAAAAGTTAAGTCACCGAAAACTTCTACAATAAACTCAATGAGCTTGACGAATACCAAATACTTATTACTGGACTTTGCATCAAAACAATCTTTGACTTAATGCAACAAGCATTTTGAGCTGTCGAATAGTGATGTCGACAAGTTAAGGTTCAAGTTACCTTTTTTAAGCATGTGTTAGAATTGAACGCTTGGTAGTGTGCGTAAGAAAATTTGTGTTCAGCTTTGCCACCGGATTATCCATATTAACCTTTTTAAAACTCTAAAGTCGATTTATTAGATCATCACGATTCAATTCATGCAAAATACTTGCTGGAAAAACTATCGGCTTAGTTGGATGGTGCTTTTGAAAAAGTGGCTGTGGTTTTTTCATTGCGCAGTTGTGTTGCGTACCCCAGCTCGGTGTGGTAGTGTAACAAAAAATCACAGCCACTTTTTCAAAAGCACCATCCAGCTAAGCCGATGGTTTTTCCAGCAGGTATTTTGCATGAATTGAATCCTGATGATCTGATAAATCGACTGATATTCTTCTTTTAGAGTTTTGAAAAGGTTTAAATAGATAATCTGGTGGCAAAGCTGAACACAATTTTTCTTACGCATACTACCAAGCCTTGAGGTAACTTGAGCCTTAAATTATCAGTTAACCCAAACAAAACTTCATGGTTCTTTTCAGGAAGAAGCGATTAAAAGCGGGTTCGTCCATGCAGTTCTGAGTTACTGTGTACAGATCAAGTCAAATACGTTGGAGTTATGTTGGATTCCAAACTGAATTGGTCTGCTCACATTGAATTCATAGTCAAGAAAGCGTGCATGGCCTTCGGGCAGTGCAGACGAACTTTTGGAAAGACCTGGGGTCTCAAACCAAAATACATCTATTGGATTTACACGACAATTGTACGTCCATTACTGCCATACGGATGCCTAGTGTGGTGGCAGAGGGAAGAGGTGATAACGGTCCAGTTAAACTAAACCATCTGCAAAGAATGGCGCTCATGGCGTTGAATGGTGCTTTCACTACAACTCCGACTGTTGCCCCTGAGGCCCTTCTAAATAACAAAACATTACACATACATCTCAAACAAGAAGCACTATCATGTGATTACAGACTGCAGGTTACTGGGCTTTGGAACAGTAACCATGTTGATCTGAAGATTTCCTCTCGAAAGAAGCCGATGTCTGGCTATATGGAAAGACAGCAACAAACGCAAGTGGTCTGTTACACTGGCGGTTCTCTGATGGAGGGACGTGCTGGTGCTGGTCTCTACTGTCGTGAAATGAGATTGGAACAATCTCACTCACTAGGTAGATACTGTACTGTATTCCAAGCAGAAATCTTCGCGATTATGTACAGGGTACAATCAGCCGTTCAACAGAGCTTGTCCGGCAAAGTTATAAACTTCTGCTCCGATAGTCAGGCTGCAATCAAGGCCCTTAGCTCAGACAAATCACGGTCCAAATTAGTGATCGCGTGCCGAACCTAAATCGAAGAATCTATCTACTTTATCAGGGTGCCCGGACATTCCGGTATTACTGGAATTGAATGGACTGACGAATTGGCCAGGGCAGATGCAGCGATTAACTTCGTTGGTCCTGAGCCCACCCTACCAATTTCCACAAGTTGGATAAGAGAAAAAATACGGTCATGGGCTTCGTCCGAGCACCGCAATTATTGGAGAAATCTACAAAAGTGTCGCCAAACAAGGCGTTTCTAGAACCGTGCCCGGTGATTTCGAAAAATCTCTTACATTTTTCGAAACTCCACTGCAGCATGCTGACCAGGGATTTTACCGACCACTGCAAACTCAATTATCACATGGCAACTATCAGCCCACTTAGTCATTTTCATGTGATCTTTGTGAATCCTACTACGGAACCTCATATCATCTGATATGCAACTGCCCATCAACTTACCTGCTGTTTATTTTTGGTGTTGTTATTTTTTCCACCCGTCCAATTCTACTTCCTTCCTCCTCCTTCTCCTTTCCTATCGCTCAGGAAATGATGAGAAGACACGGCAAGGCACAAATGCTCCACTACATACGGGGAACGTGCCATTTGAGCCAATATATTATGATTCCTGATACCCCGATATTCAAAATCGGTTGAGTTTTGCCCCTAAAACACCAGTAAGGCAATATTCTTTATGTAACAATCTCATTTTTAGTTATTTAAAATTGGTAAGTGAGTAATTAGAATAGAAACTGTTTAATATCACCGCCGTTTGTGAACGGATTTATACGAGCTTGTTAGAAAGGTATTTTTTTAAGCTTTCTAATTATCACCCTCGTTCTTGTTTACGACGAATATTCGAAAGCGATTCAAACGAATAATAATCCCTATTGATTTTGCTGTCGAAACCGGAAATACAAACCACTTTGGAACGAATCTCGTATTCGTTGTAAACAAGATATAAAGGGTGTATGCATATAACGTGACTAGATTGCTTTGCTTCAAAGATCTATGCCTAAACATGTCGTATTTTGACAAAATCAACCATATCTCGGAAAGTAAACAACATATCCAAAAATAAAAAAAAGCTACAAATGGTCACATTGGGCCTCCGCCACACCCCTCGGGATAGTGAAGCTGCCCGAAGCCGCAACAATCTTCCATCAGCACCTTATTAACACTAGCAACGGGACCCTATGGCATCCCACACGGGTCCAATTCGCACATAGTCAACCATGGCAACAAAATAAGATCGAATTAAGACGGTTGAAATTTAACATGAATTTTTAAGGGCGAATGACCCATCGAGGTTAAAGCCCCATAAAACAACACAATGCAGACACACACTCACACACATACAGACACACACACACATGCAGACACACACACATACAGACACACACACATACATTGTCCCACTTTGTCGAACTGAGTCGATTGGTGTATGAGACTCGGCTCTGTGGGCCTCGGAAAAAGTTTTCAAAGTTTGAGCAAACCCTATGTATTTAAGGGAATTTTCTGAACGAGATGGTTCTGACTTTTAAAACATGGTTTCGAGAAAAACACAATTAAAATGTTTAAACCAAAATTTATTTATTTTTCAAACTTCAGGAAGAGGGTTTTTAAAAATTTAGCAATGCTAATATTCCAATATATGTAAACAGAAAGAAATTGATATTTTTGGAAAAAGAAAACTTTTATACCCACTTAACGAATCGAAACCCGTTGCTTGTATGCTGTGTAGCATCTAATTCTACAATATTTCATATTTGTTTTGAATATCGAATTTCAAAGAAAACGACAAAAATATTCACACGAACCAAAAGTTTCTTCTGCCGCTATCGTATTGTTTTTCCAACAGATCATGTTCTCTGCTCTGGTGCCATACAAAACTATCGTGTGCACAGCCACCATACTTAACATTTATTGCTAGGATTTCGTATTTCTCGTTGCATATCTAAACGATTAAAGCGTGTATTAAAAATACAATGTATAAATCAAGAAACAATGGAAAATATTTAAATTTTCGAACTGCGTACAACCATTGCATTAATGTTGTTTTCCATTCTTATTAAAGAACATGTATTAATCTTGTGGAGGACGCAGACACGTGATGTGTGTTCCGTCTATACATCAAATCACTGTAATGATAAGATAGAATATATTAGCGCTGGCTTACTTTGTTATTCCTAGATTACAAGACTTACCACCAGGAATGTTGCAGTTTGGCATAAAATATTCCTGTGTTCAACCACTAAATTTGAATTGTATCCAGCAACGGCAAAGTGATTCTTCCATTTTTTTAAAAAATGGAAGAATCACTTCACAAATCACAAATTTTGCATACAGTGCATTGGGCCACAGGAGATATGAAATTGGTCCCCACTTGCCACTTGTACGCGCCTCCACCTAAGAGCTGAAGTGTAATAGCAAGTTGGAAAATATGTGGAATGAACGTGCACTTGTATCCAGTTGTGAACTTAAGTTCGCGTAGTAAATACACGAAAACATCTTTGCTCACGCGATAGCGCTGTAGAAAGCTAAAATAGCAAACGTTGCGATAGTGTCGGGGAATTTAAAGAATATGCAACACTACTTACTGTTCCTCCGGTAGGTCGAGCAGGTTAGACCGATCCCTCAAATGTCTCCTATACCAACGAATTTTTCTAAATTCAGTTTCGTCTTGCGTATCATCGAAAAATATATTTGCCATGAAAAACGTTTCTGCATATAACCGAATAACTTTGTGTACTACCCACAGATTTCTGTAGAATTTTACCTATGTCGGTTCTCTGATTTTGAATGTTGCCTACAATCTCCAGAATCCAGCAAGCTTGTTCCATTCTTCATGCTAAATCAATTTATCCGCATGTGCTGTCACGCCAGATTACAGCGTCTTCAAAATACCGGTTGTATTTAGAAGTTAACAATGACAATTTTTCAGACTTGACGACTAATTAGACCGGAGTAGCAAAGTTTCGTATTATATCAACTGCTACTGATGGCATTTTAACCCGACTATCCACTTCATCAATGGCATTTGGTTGGTTGGCATTATTGGCAGCAATAACAGAGCACTACAGTATCGTACGGCTATACGATATATGCAATTGCGATTTCGGACGTAGTAGGGGCTGTACTGGTACTGTATGAGTGCCACCGTTGTTGTGAGGAGACCGTTGTGTTCGATATTTTTAACGGTACTGTTCGTTGCCACAGTAGTTGGTCTCGTTTGTATAAGCCACCGCTTGTACCTTAAAATGATTAATAGAAAGTGTAGGAATGAATAATTTCGTTACACAAAAGGGTACCTACCATCCGTGCCTGGAAAGATTCGGTTTCCGATATTTCGGAGTTTAACTTCGGTTCCCGTGGCCAATTCGTACACTGCTGCTTATATTTTGTTTATCATGGAACCAAACAAATCGAATGACGTTTTAATTAATAACAAAAGTGAGAAATATTAAGTGAGCGAAGTTAGCCTAGTCACTTTTAATGGTGACACTGAAAGTGATCACCTTACATAATTACAATTTTTTTGGTGATCACCTAGCAGTCACCGGCTGGTGACAGTCACTTATCACCATACATAATTCCACCCCAGCACTACCTCAGTCTTGTGGTGAGCCAGCTGCAACCTGACCATCCAGGTTTCCACGATGCCTATTGTCTCTGCCGTCAGCATCTCCACCTCCTCAAGGGTTTCGCCCGTTATCGTCAGGACAACATCATCTGCAAAGCCGACGATCTCCACTCCCCTGGGCAGTTCCAGTGTTAACACTCCGTTGTACATAATATTCCAGAGCGTTGGGCCGAGTATGGAGCCCTGAGGTACTCCCGCCGTTACCCTAATCGACCTCTGCCCCGTGTTCATTTCGTAGACCAGTACTCGGTTCTGAAAGTAACTTTTCAGAACCTTGCACAGATAGCCCGGAACCCGCATTCTATGCAGCGCTACGGCGATGGCTCCCCAGCTAGCACTGTTGAACGCGTTCTTCACGTCTATCGTTACCACGGCGCAGTAGCGATTACCCCTCTTTTGCTTCAATGCTTTCTCCGCGTTCGCGATGCCGATGCGGATGGCGTCCACCGTCGATATTCCTTTCCGGAACCCGAACTGTCTCTGCGATAGTCCGTTCTCACTTTCAGCGTAGGTCGTCAGCATGTTGAGGATGACTCTTTCCAGGAGTTTACCGAGAGTATCCAGCAGGCATATAGACCGATACGATGCTGGATCTCCTGGTGGTTTCCCCGGTTTTGGCAGTAACACCAGCTTCTGGATCTTCCATCTACCCGGGAAGTAGCCATCGTCCAGGCATTTCTGTAGGACTATTCTGAACATGTCCGGAAACGCCAGGATCGCAGTCTTCAGTGCCACGTTGGGGATACCATCCGGTCCGGGAGCTTTCTTTGCTTTCAGCCCTTTAGCCACTATAAGGAGCTCGTCGTTGTGAACCCGATTGTCACCTGCATTTCCACCATCTGCATCAGCGTACGGTGTAGGCGGCCATGCGGTTGAGTCGTGCTTCGGGAAAAGGCCCTCCACTAATTTTCAGGTTGTCGCCGCACATTTCGACTGGTGTCATTGGACCCTTGATCCTGACCATAACGACATGGTAAGAATTGCCCCAGGGGTTAGCTTCTACTTCTCTGCACAGCTCCTTGTAGCAGGTGGACTTGCTTAGCACTATCTCACGTTTAAAAGCGGCCCTGGCCGCCCGGAATGTACCTTACACTCTTCCCTGACTGCCTCAGTTCTTGCTCTCTGAACGCGTCTTCTGGCTTTTAAACAAGTAGTCCGGAGGATGCTTAGCCTTTCGTTCCACCAGTACACCGGTAGTTCCTCGGCTCCATTTTCCTCGGCATTGTTACATCGCATGCCCTAGCTATTGTTTCCGACAGCTCATCGACACTCGGAATTGGAGTAGCGCTGTCAGAACGAAGTGCTTCCACAAAAAGGTCCTTGTCGAATTCCTTTATTTTTCACTTCCGCTCGCCAGTCCTCACTCTCTGCGTCACCGTAAGGATTTCGCCGACCAATGGTGTAGTGGATGGCTTGGTGATCACTATGTGTGTATTGCTTACTAGCTCGCCAATTCATGTCATCCATCAGCGACGCGCTGCAGAATGTTACGAATGTTAGCGACGCTGTTGCAGAACGTCGATGATGGATTCCCGACCGTCTTTACGGAATGTGCTAGCGGAACCTTCATTGCACAGCTTTACGTCCAGTTTCGCCAGTGCTTCCAATAGGCTGTAACCTCGTGCGTTGGTCAGCCTGCATACCCCCCCCCCCCGGCATCCCTACACTATCCACCACCCAGTTACCGTTATCGGGAGGGACACGATACGGCTCTGCAATAATTGCAACGTCGCACTTCATTTCTGTTGTTGATTGCCACAACAATTGCTGTGCAATGTCACAATGATTGAGATTGAGCTGGGTAACCTCCATCATTATTGGCCTGCCTTTGCCTTTTTGTACTCTGGGCATAAGAAGCCTCTCGTCATGTGGTCTTTTCCGACCTCATTTGTGCAGAGAAAGCACTTCGGTTGTTTTGTGCAGTCTCTAGCAATGTGTACCTTTTCCCCACATTTTCTGCACAGATCAGATCTGTCCGGGCCTCTACAGTTTCTTGCCTGATGGCCAAAGCCAGGCATCTGAAACAGCTCTCCATTTGTTTAGTGGCTCTAGGGATCAATCGCAACGAGCACACCGACCACCCGATTTTGATCTTACCGGTCGACATAAGCTTGTTGGCTGCGGTTGGCGATAAGCGTATTACTGCTGTCTGTGTGCCATTGTACGCCTTCCTCAATCTTATTGATATCTGCTCCCTCTCCAGGTTTACTTGCTCTATTAGCGCGCTTCTCACTTCGTCTTCCGTTGTGATCTCGTCCAGATTGCTGCACTCGACCACTGCTTCCTGAACTAATGCTCTCACATTCGCTTCTCCTCCCACCGCTTCTGCCACAAGTTCCCGGTAGGCCGAGCTCTTGATCAATGGATCTTTCTTCAGCTCGAAAGTACGCCTGGTTCTTATAACGTTCTCCCCCAGCTCCTTCAACTTGGGATCCTCTCGCACCCTTTTGAGGATCGCAGCTTACGTCACGCCTTCGTTTACTTTGACGACTAGAGCGTCTCCCCTCTGCTTCTGCTGGCGTGGGCGAAGGTCTTCTTTTTTATTTTCCTCCTTTTCTTTCTGTTTTTTCCTCCTCTCTTCTGCGGTTTCTACGGTACGCCATTCACTCTGCGATTGTCGGCTTTTTCGCTGTCCTTCACCGACCTTCCTGGGCTTCTTCGCTTCCTCGTCCTCTCCTGGCGTTTCCCTTATTCTTTTCACAGAACGAGAATCCCGGCCGCCCTTCGGTGTCTCATAGGCTTCTGCTTCTTCTATCGCTGTGAATTTCAGCACATTTTCGGCGTTTTCAGCTCGTTCTAGTAACGCCATATGTTCACATTCGGCTGCTGCTACGGCGGATTTGATGGTAATCACTAGAACCTTGATATGTCCGTGCACGTTGCCCTTGCTTTTCACGAACTCGTAGAGTTCTTCAATTTTTTGCTTCAACTTGGCCACTTTAGGTAACCCAGACTGCTGGTCTTCTTGGGTAACGCTTGGTTTCGGTGTGCGCACATGAAATCCTAGCTTTCCTTGGCGTCCAGTTGGTTTGTTGCCGCTCGTGCTCTGTATGGACTCGCTAGGCTGCTCTCGCTGCTGCTGCAATTGTGGTTGCACTTGCTGTTGCACTTGTTCGTTATGCTGGGTCGGTGACCTCGCTAGCCCACCTTTGGCGAACGGGTTCACCACAGTTGCTCCGTTAGAATTTTTCTTGTTTTTGTTGATTTTGTCTTCTTGCATGCTTTTTGGGTCCCAACTCCAAGCCGCTTAGTAACAAGTAGTCGCCTCAGATGATCCCATGGTTACCTTTGCGAGCAGTGAGGTCGCATGCAAGGGTTGACGCGGTCCTTCATGGGGTACCGCGTTCAGATCCGGATCGGCGCTAGTCAGGAGCCTTCAACTGAGCCTACTTGCACCAGCTAAGGTGGCGGGTTTCGAACGTACTTGGAGACCTACCAAAGTTTTACTGGGACGGGGGGTAGCCAGCACCATTAGCCCACTCGCCGTTTCGGGGAAGTGTCACCCATCCTTACTAGGGTAGTGGAATGGCGTGGCTGTCGGTCCGTAGATAATTTCGATGAAATCCTTATTCACATCCGTGTTCTGCCGCCGGTATACCGTAATTAATCTTACTGGTGTCGATCCTACTGTGCCGGTTGGCACTCCCGTTGGGTAAGGGTGCTTTATGCTAAAGTCTTGGGTAAAACCTTAGCGGAAGCGGCACCGACTCGCTTCGTCGGAGCTGCATTCGGATTTATATGGCTTTTTCTAGAGGTTTGGCAGAGCCCAACATTGCCTTGCCCCACCATATCCTAACAAGACTCCCTAACTCGTCTGTATAAATGTAAGTTTGTATGTATTCCTTTTTTACAATGGAGAATACAGGCCAATTTTGGAATATTGCAGCATAGTATGGAACCCATACACTGTCCTGTACGAAGAACGCATCGAATCAGTCCAAAAACAATTTATTTTGTACGCACTTCGTAAACTAAACTGGACGACATTTCCTCTTCTATCGTATAAAGCACGTTGCATGCTCATTAATATACAAACACTCAAAGAGCGCCGCGAATTTGCCATGCTTTGCTTTATCAACGACATTATTTCTCAACGTGTACAATCCGCATCATTACTTTCGCAAATAAAATTTTATGTACCTAGCCGACAACTAAGAACTCGTGATTTATTCCAAGAACAATCTTTTAGGACAAACTATGCTGAAAATAGCCCCATCAATAGAATGATGCGTCATTATAATGATAATTGTGTAATAATCGACCTTTCCATGTCTAGAAAATAAATCAAATCTAGACTAAACCGTAGAAATAATGTGTAGTATATAAGTAAATATTGTAAAACCATTCTATGTAGTCTACATATGCTTGACGAAAATAAATAAATTTACGTACTAGCCCAGTACACGTTCTATTATTAGATGCCAAGCTACCACATGGGGTGTACTGGGGGTGTGTCGGGCTCGAATGGTGACGCTGCCATTAATACCGACTAAACTCGATTGGGCTCCGCCACTGTTCCCCCCAGGGACTACCTCTCGGAAATACTTCTGAGGGGATAGCTGTAGTTGATGTACTCATTCATTCTCACTCACGCGTTCATACGTCCTGTATGAGGCTTACTTGGGTGCTCTCTCTCGCACCTTTATTCACTCTCTAACACTCCACATGAGGCGGACTTTTGTGCTCACCTTTTTCGTTCCTTGCAAGGCTGACTTGTGTGCTGACCTTTTTCATTCCTTGCTAGGCTTACTTTTGTGCTAGCCTCTAACGTACCATGTGAGGCTGACTTGGATGCTCACCCTATCACCTGGTTCACTCTCGATCGTACCACTATATTATACCCCTGTCGCTCCCCCTGGCATCCCATGGAGCACATTTTTCTTAGGCCCCACTTCTGACATACCATGCGAGGCTTACTTGGGTGCTCACCGTTTACCTTGTGAGGCTGACTTGGGTGCTCACCGTTTACCTTGTGAGGCTGACTTTTGTGCTCACCTCTACCATAGCATGTTAGGCTGACTTTTGTGCTCACCCTTAACATACCGTGTGAGACTGACTTGGATGCTCACCCTTCCACACCTCTGCCACGCCACGAGGCATCGATAGCTAAGTCCCAAAATACTATGCTACGACCCTCCCATCTTGGCATGAGGCAGTCCACATATACGCCTATACACTCGCTCTTCTGCCTTGCTTCGGGGTGGCTGGGTTTACCCCTTACGCGGTTGCCAGTCGCTGCGCCAAACCTGCCTCAGAATGAACAAACCATTCACTCACTTTTCTGCTCTCGGCCTTTTTCGCTCCAACTAACCAATCACTAGTAAGTCGTGCCCGTCGCCTGTTGCTCGGTGCGCCAAATTCCCTGTAGCCTACAGACAATCTGGGTGGTTGCAGTCGAGACTGCGTTCCACTTATCCACCGATTGACACATCCGCTGAATAAGGGTATCAGGGGTTGTGTCCCAGCCACAGACGTCAAGCATTGCTCTTCTTTCGACGTCGAAACGGCGACATGCGAACAGTATGTGTTCGGCAGTTTCGTCTACACCTGGGCAGTCAGAGCAGGCTGGGACCTCCGCGTGCCCGAACCTGTGGAGGTACTGTCGGAAGCAGCCATGGCCTGACAGGAATTGTGTCAGATGAAAGTGAACTTCCCCATGGGGTCTGCCCACCCAGCTCGATATGTTAGGTATCAGCCGGTGGGTCCACCTACCTTTCGAAGAGTTATCCCACTCACGCTGCCATCTGGCGACCGAGGTCACCCTGGTGCGCTCGCGGGCTCCTCTATTTCCACGTAGCTCGAAGCACTCCTCATCTTCCCGAATGACCAGCCCGACTGGCATCATGCTCGCTATCACGCAGGATGCATCGTGTGATACCGTGCGGTAAGCAGATATCACTTTGAGGCACATCACGCGGTAGGTGCGCTCCAGTTTCTGTAGGTAACTGGTTACCCTCAGTGCTCTTGACCATGACGGGCCGCCGTACCTGAGGATAGATACGGCAACGCCTGCCAGTAACCTACGTCTACTGGCGCACACCTTTGAGCTGTTGAACATCATCCTCGATAGTGCCGCAACAGCAGTCGACGCTCTCTTGCATGTATAGTCGACGTGACTGCCGAAGGTCAGCTTGTCGTCTATAATGACTCCGAGAGACTTCAGACTCCGCTGTGAGGTGATCACGACTTCTCCCACATGGATAACTGCATGTTGTGCCGACTTGCGGTTGTTGACGATAACTACCTCCGTCTTATGATGAGCGAGCTCCAGGCCTCTCGCGCTCATCCATTCCTCCACGGTGTTGATCGCGTGTTCTGCAGTTAGTTCTACCTCAGGGATTGACTCCCCGTAGACCTTACGATCTTAACCCCAGCAGGGGACATCAGTCTCAGAACCCCGTCATACATAAGGTTCCATAACATCGGGCCTAGGATCGAGCCCTGCGGGACTCCGGCGGTAATCGGAACCCTTTTCTGACCGGCATCGGTCTCGTATAGCAGTACGCGGTTCTGGAAGTAACTTTCCAGGATCCGGTACAGACCCACCGGTAGGCTAAACCGGTGCAGCGAGAGCGCGACGGTATCCCAGCTTGCTCTGTTGAATGCGTTCTTCACGTCAAGTGTCACTAACGCACAGTATCGAATGCCTCCCCTTTTTCGTTGGATCGCTATCTCGGCAGTCTTTATCACTGAGTTGATAGCGTCCACTGTGGACTTTCCCTTCCGAAAGCCAAACTGGTCCGTACCTTCTGCGAACGGGGTTAGCCTGTTGAGGATGATCCTCTCAAGCAATTTGCCAGTCGTGTCGATCAGACAGATTGGTCTGTATGCCGATGGGTCGCCTGGCGGCTTCCCGGGCTTCGGCAACAACACCAATTTCTGCCTTTTCCAAAACGGCACTCGTCAAGGTATCTCTGCATAGCTAGCCTGAACATGTTCGGGTTCGCTATGATCGCTGCCTTAAGAGCGCTGTTCATTGCTAGGGAATTAGCCACTGCGAGTAGTTCTTCATTCGGAGCCACCATTTCAGCCGTGCCCGCACTGTCTCGTAGTGCAGGTGACCAGGGGCTTGTGGCTCGACACGGGAAGAGCACTTCGATAATCGTCGCCAACCGGTCCGGAGACCGTTCTGGGAGTGAAGAGACCCCTTTCGTCTTGGCCATCACGATTCTGTAGGCGTCACCCCACGAATTCGCGTTGGCACTCTCACACAGGTTGTCGAAAAACGCTCTCTTGCTGCTTTTAATGGCCTTGTTAAGGGCCAATTTCGCAGCTCGAAACAGTTCACAGCAGTTCTCTCTTGCATCCTCGGTGCGGGCTCTTTGCATCCTACGTCTAGCTGTGAGGCAGGCTGATCGTAGAGCTGCAATCTCGGCACTCCACCAGTATACCGGGCATCTGCCGGTACAATAGACCACACCATTGATCTTGGCAATCGCAACACCCTCGGCGGAGGAATGTATTACCTCCTGAACCGGGAACCGTCCCGTTGTACAGATTGCCACCATCCCAGGCCCGTCCGACACCCAATTGCCGTTGCCGGAAGGGATGTTGTACGGGTCTGATAGGGTGACATCTGTCCTGGACTCCGAGACCGACTGCCACAACAGCTGTTGGGCTGCTGCACAATGGTTAAGATTTAGCTGTGTGACGTTCACGGCGTCTTCTTATTTGCCTCACCGAAGGGACACGAAGGTCCGCCCATAGCATGATTACGGGTTTGCTTCTTGGCGGTGCAGATAAGGCATTTATGCGCCTTAGTGCAGCCCCGCTCCTTATGCCCCTCATCGCCGCACCGACGACATAGTTTGCTCCTGTCTGTACTCTTACATTCGTAAGATATATGGCCGGACTCAAGGCACCGATAGCACCTATCCACTGAGGACGGCTGGGGTATGCTCATTGGGCATACTGACCAGCCGATCTTCAGTTTACCTATCACGGTAACCTTTTTGGCATCTGCCTTCAGTAGCCTGAGGTAGGCTACTTGGGTACCGGAGGGTCCCCCTCTCAAGCGCACAGAAGCCCGCTTTATTGTTACGTCGCATTGCTCCTTGACGGCTGCGACGACATCGTCTGCGGTCGTGAACTCGTCCAGATGCTTACACTGGAGAGTCATTTCCGCCCCCAACGACCTCACCTGGGCGCCTTCACTCAGGACCTCTTGGACCAAGGCCTTGTAGACAGCACTGGATTGTGCGCCTCGCTTCAGCACCAAAAGCATTTCGCCTGTATTGGTGCGTCTCACGCTGCGCACGTCTTGCCCGTGGACCGAGAAGCTTTCGGCCGCCCTCATCGCCTTTGGACGTCGGCATATTTGTCCTTGTCAGTTTTTAACCACAAGGCCTCGCCTCTGTCCTTGGCCTTTTTCGCGGGCCGCAGTACATCCGGTGTCGGTATCGGCTTCTTCTTGGTGACCAGCATCTAGGGGTTTACGCCACCCTGCCCCGGTTGCGCTGAGTTACTAGTGTACAATGTACGACTCTACGGTCGATTACCAGTCTATTTCTCAAACGTCAACCGAGAGGATAGGCAAATGAAGGAACGAAAATGTACAGCTAAGAGCAGATCGAAAATACAACGACAGTTCAGTCTTATTTCAACCATACTCCAGACTAGGCGTTTTTCCTACCTAAGCAATACCGAACGTTTCCCTCTGGTAAAAAGTCCGCTCATCAATATAATTAACGGACGGTTTTCAATAGATGCGACGAGGAGAAGAAATATATCTAAGCTGAAAGTGCAGTGACAATTTATCGCGGCGCAATTTTCCATCGACCGGCATATTCCGGAACAATAGCAGCTACGACGACCTTACAACGTGACGAGCAAATTCTATACCGACAGCCATCCTAAAATTCACGAACATTGCGGATCGTTTGAGAAGTTCGGCGGCCATAGTATTTTTTCCGCATCCGCATTGGCGTCATTTTTGTCGACGGTGGTACGTATCTAGGTAGATTTAAACGGCGTTGACAGTACGGATTTATTGGAGGAAATTTTCCAGGAAATCATACACGTGGACGGTGAGGTTAAGGTTACCGTGAAGTTAAGGTTAACGTGAGGTTTTATCTGCTGGCAAAGGCCGGACGTCCGATCTGGTAAGTCGTTTTAAGCTTATTTTTTGCCCTGGAATATTGATTGTGTGTATTTTGCGTATTTCATTCTTTTTTATTGTTTTTTGATAATTTTTTAATTAAGTGAGATTTATTAAAATGTGTTTGGCTTCCACAATCGAGCCCTACCGTAAAGGTACTCCTTTCGAGGACTGGGCCGATCGGTTAAATTATACTTTCGAAGCTAATGAGGTTGCTGAGGCAAAACGCAAGTTGCATCTAATGAACCTCTGTGGTCCATTTGTGTACTCACAACTTAAATTATTATATACTAAAGATGCTCCCGTGGCTACGAGTTACGATGAAATCATCGGTAAACTTAAGCTCAAGTTGGACAAAACGGAACCTGATTTGGTTCAATGTTTTCGTTTTAGTAACCGGGTTCAACAACCTGATGAGTCAGCCGAGGATTTTGTTCAAGCAGTTAAACTGCAAGCAGAATTCTGCGGTTTTGGCGAATTTAAAAATGTAGCTATTCAGGACAGGGTTCTAGCTGGGCTACGGGATGAAAATTTAAAACAATTATTGTTGAATGAAAAAAAGTTGACAGTTGAATCAATGGACAAGTTCATTACCACATTGTGCATGGCAAAAGACAATGCACGCACATTAAAAACAAATATTTTTCATTCTGGCTATGGCCAATGTCCCACCCACAGTCCATACGGTCCTCCTGAACAGATAAATTACATTAGGCGTCCAATTCACGAGAGACTAGGTTTCCAACCATATAACAAAAGACAGGATTTACATACACAGCACAATAATTATAGACACAGTACAAGTAATTACAATCAAAACACACAGCAAACTTTTAAATATAACAAAAACAAGGATTACCGTAACAACAATAACAAACACAATAATTATCATAACTATAATAACGAAAGCAACAGATTTGGAAGAATTTTTTCGGATTTCATTTGTGATTATTGTGGAGTGAAGGGGCATTTAAAAAAGAAATGCTTTAAGCTCAAAAACATTAGGAGAGATGTGGTAAAGTTTGTAGATTCAGCGAAACCTGGGACGAGTGCTGAGAAAGAGCTGACAACCTTGATGGGTAGGATGGCAACGAATGCCAGGACCGACACGGACAGCGAGGACGAGTTTAACGAGTGGAATCCAGGTGAATTGCAGTGTATGTGTGTTGAGTCTTTAAATAAGATTAGCGAACCTTGTCTGACAAATGTCAGGATTGAAAATAAATTAGTAAAAATGGAAGTTGATTGCGGATCGACTGTTACTGTTATGGGTAAAACCCAGTACAGGAATCTTTTTGATAAACCATTGCGCAAATGCGACAAACAACTTCTGGTAGTAAATGGGTCTAAATTAAAAATAAAGGGTGAAACAAATGTTTTGGTACAACTGGTTATGAATATGTTTTGATGATTCTGATTTTAGACACTGAATACAGTTTTCTGCCATTATTAGGTAGAAACTGGTTAGATATTTTCTTTCCTCAATGGAGGCGTATCTTTTCTAATGAAAAGTTAATGACGGAGAAAATAAATAACGTTATTGCGCGAAATGGTGATAATTATATAGAAAAAATTAAAAATGAATTTTCAGACGTTTTTAGAAACGATTTTTCGGCGCCCATCAAAGGATTTGAGGCAGATTTAATTTTGAAAAGCGAGGTTCCAATTTTTTAAAAAAGCATACGACGTTCCCTACAGGTTGAGGGACAAAGTTTTAATTTATTAAATCAATTAGAAAAAGAGAATGTGATAACCCCGGTAAAGACCGCCGAGTGGGCATCACCTGTGATAGTAGTTATAAAAAAAGATGATCAGATTAGACTTGTTATTGACTGTAAGGTGTCTATAAACAAAGTTTTGATACCAAATACTTACCCTTTGCCATCGGCAAGTGATTTGTTTGCTAAATTGGCAAACTGTAAGGTTTTTTGTTCCTTAGACCTGCAAGGTGCTTATACACAACTTGCCTTAACAGAACGGTCTAAGAAATTTATGGTCATCAATACGATTAAAGGGTCATTTGTTTACAATCGTTTACCACAGGGTGCATGATCTAGTGCATCAATATTTTTAAAAAAATATGGATCAAATATTAGAGGGAATTGATGGAGTGTTCTGCTATCTTGACGACGTTCTTATTTCAGGTAAAGACTTGGACGATTGTCGTAATAAGTTGAATTTAGTCTTAGAAAGACTCGCAAATGCAAACATAAAAGTAAATTTAGAAAAATGTAAATTCTTTGTCTCAGAATTGGATTATTCGGGACACATTATTGGGGAAAACGGGTTATTACCCAACCCAGATAAAATATCAACAATACAGAGGACAAAAGTTGTATTTGAGAGTATTTGGGATTAATAAATTATTACAATAAATTTGTGCCTCATATGTCTTCCAAATTGTATTACTTGTACAATATGTTGAGAAAAGATATAAAATTTAATTGGGACAAGAATTGCAAAAAGGCTTTTCAAGATAGTAAACATTCTTTGATTTCAGCTAATATTTTAGAATATTATGATCCGGGAAAAGAAATTATAGTTGTAACAGATGCTTCAGGCTATGGTCTTGCACATACGATAGATATCATTGAAAAGCCAATTTGTTTTACCTCTTTTACGTTGAATGACGCACAAAAAAGATACCCAATTCTTCATTTAGAAGCCTTGGCTTTAGTTTGTACCATTAAAAAATTTCATAAATATCTATATGGGCAAAGGTTCATAGCTTACACTGACCACAAGCCATTGATAGGAATATTCGGCAAAGAAGGCAAAAATTCAATTTTCGTAACAAGACTGCAAAGGTATATACTTGAATTATCAATTTATGACTTTGAAATCCAGTATAAGCCTACTGCTAAAATGGGTAATGCGGATTTCATTGAAGCAGTCGGTTCCCATTGAAATTGATCAAGAATTTGTAAGGAGTATAAACTTTAGTAGGGAATTCCCAATTGATTTTGTAATGATTGCCAATGCGTCAAAGGACGACATATTTTTAAAACAGATTATGACATTTATGCGTGATGGTTGGCCGCAAAAGTTGGATAAACGCCTTATGGACGTTTTTGCCAATCAAAATGATTTGGAAATAATTGATGGATGCGTATTGTATTAAAACAGGGTGGTAATTCCACAACGAATGCAAAGCGGGATACTAAAACTTTTGCGCGCCAATCACGCGGGAATGATTAAAATGAAACATTTGACAAGAAAACAAGTTTACTGGTTAGGGATAAACAAAGATATTGAAAATTATGTTACGACATGCGAAGTGTGCGGTAGCATGCTAGTAGTGCCAAAGACAAAGGTTTTGTCTCATTGGACACCTACTACAAGACCTTGTGACCTGTGTTTCGTTGGTCACAATAAATCCGTGGTCACTGGGCCAGCTTAATATAGACCCCTAGAAATTTTGTTATATTTGTAAATATTGTCAGTAAATGTCTAAATGTGAAATAAATGTCATAGCTTCCATGTTTACATGTTTGAAGGATGTTTATTTCATGTTTAGTAGTCTTCGGTTGGTGCCCGTCAGTATTTATTTATCTATTTATTTATTTATTTATTTATTTGCTTGTTATTTATTTATTTATTTATTTGTTAACTTGCTTGTTATTTATTTATTTCCCTGTTATTTATTTATTTATTCCGTATTTATTTATTTACACTATTTATTTACTCAATTATTTATATTATATGTCAGATAGTTTATTTACATTTTTTGTTCATTTGTTTATTTTGTGAAAATTATACAATGTAAAGGTTATGCATGAAACCAATCCGATCTAAAAATTCAAATAAACTTTTTATCGGGGCACCAACCCATACATGTTTGTAAATAATGTTTTGCTTTTGCTACGCGATATACGAGAAGAGGTCATCGATCGCGAGTGGAGATGGTTTCCGGGGGCGCGGGGAAATAAAAAGGGCTTCCTGCGCCGAAAACGGGATCAGTTAGTAAAAGTTCGGTCCGAGGAGTGAGTACAACCGAGTCCGAAGAGTGTCCCGCGGCAGCGAAATCCCTTCGCCATATTGGGATAGTGCGTTTCATTCGTTTTCGCTCAAATTTAAAGTGTGATCTAAAAGATCCGAAGCACGATCCGCCAGAACAACTACACGATCGTTAATTTCTGGCCGGATCAATCGAGTGGGGTCGAAGTGTAGTGTTCCGCTGGCAAAGGCCAGGGAAAAACGATTCACTGAAGAGAAGCGAGTGCTACTTGTGGTCAAAAGATGCCAATGCAAAAGACGTCTTGAAGACCTGTGCAGAATTTAGACTATAAACCTCACTCGATAGTGCAAAGTCGCTCGCGAAAGTTTGTGTGCACAGTGTACCACTCCCGGACCATCGTTCGGAAACGCAGGCCACACGTTACACGGCCGAGTTGCCGCAGCATCTGGATATCGACCGACGGAAGTACCCGGTCTGAAAACGTCACCCACTGCTCCTGTCCCTGTTTGCCATCGCCGTCCCGGAAACCAATGGAAGCTGTATGTCGACCAACGTTCGCCCCGGCCGCAACGAAGTGAAATGAATGTACTGTGCGCAAGTATTTTGTTAAATTTGTTAAATAAATGTAGGGTCTTGTCGTATTAAGCTGTTTTATATTCAGCTGTGATGTCCTTGAGTTAATTTAGTCCGCTAGTTTGTTTTTATAAATTTGCCCAGATACCACGTATTGAGGGAAGAAAGTCCACTAAGTAAAATTCTCCTGGAGACCGCAGAAAACGACCCAAATGCTCGTGTTTTAGTGTACCGTTAAATGTAGTGAAGGGTGAGTCCGCGTAGAGTTCGTAAGCAAGTCGTAACAATTGGCGCTCAACGCAAAATCAAGAAAAGGTGATTTGCTTTCTAGACCAAAAGTAAATCCCCTTTTCGAACGGTCTCCCGGAGAAATTTCAGTAAACTAACGTTCACTTCAATAATCGCGAAGTCGTCGGATTGAGAAGTGACCCAAAATCATTTCATTGAAAAGAGTGTTAGTGAATTTTCCGATTTTTGCGAGTGATGATAAACTGTACAATAGCACCATCGCTCACAGTAACAGAACGGAGTCACAAAGTAGAAAGCTAGGTAGAAATTGTCTTCAAGTGATCGAAACAAAATGCGAAAACAGTGTTGAAACGGGTACGGTAGACCAGTGAATTGTCGCCACCAATTCATATTTGTTATGTATTATGTAAATTGTTGTTTGTTGTTAGGTAAATTAATGTTGTAATATTTTCAGTATAGGGTGAAGTGTCATATTGTTGATAGTGTAATTTTTTTAATGTAAATTTTTTTCGTCAATATATTATACATATATTATCAATATATTGAACGAAAATGGCTACTAGTCGGATTACTTTTGATCAAGCAAGTGCAATGATTGATGAGTGGTATTATGGGATGAGGGTTGATTATTTGCAGGATGACGAGCTCGACCATGAATTGGTGTCTCGTTCTCTTGTGTTGACCGGAGATCTCAGCTTGTCACGAAAGCGGAAATGGGTCCGAGACACATTGAAGTTGGAAAAGGAGGGTCAAGTGGATGCTACGTACAGAGTAAAAGGCGATGAGGGTAGGGAAATGTCAATATGTGTCGATAAATTTTCGGAAATTAGGCAAATGTTAGAAAAAAGCGATGAGGAGGCAATCAAAAACCAATCTTTGGCACGTTTATTGCACATTGGTAAACGTGTCTCTGTAATCCTGACTAATTCGCGAGGATCACCAAACTTACACAGTAATCTACAGAATATGCTGGTGGATTTAGTAGAGATGGTAGAGAGATTGCAAAATAAATCGGAAGCATTGGTTCTGGAAACCGCAGGAACAGATGAAAAGAATGCTGTTGTTATCCCTTCAACCCCGTGTGATACAGTTAGCGATTCGGCAGGTCAAAATGATGAACCAGTACCGAGGCCCCGAAGGTCCTTTCTTAGTATGGAGGATCTGGAGTGGATCCATTCTCTACAAGCCAGAATATTCGATTTAGAAGCCGAACTTAAAAAAATCAAAGAAGGAAAGAATGTAGGTACACAAACTCTTCCTGACCCTGATCTACCCCGTTCCAATTTTCAAAATTCAAATTCGTTTAATTCTCCATTGTACCCTCACATTCCTTCGCAAATAACTAGTTACAGAAATCAACAAAATACAAATAACCCTATCCATCATTCTCTTCATAATACAGATTTTCCCATTTTCTCACAAACTTCCAATAGAAATTTGGGACCAGAACCATTACCGGATAGAATTCGATACCCACAGTACCAAACTGCACCGCAATATTCGCAGTCAGTCCATAATCCAACATCAATACAAAACCCAATTTTTCATAATCAGTACTCAGTTCCGTATCATCATCGACACACTTTGCCTGTTTCAAAGTGGAACATTGGAAAGTACAGTGGAGATGATCAAGGTCTAAAGCTTAACGAGTTTCTAGAGCTCGTCCAAGCACTGAGTCATGCTGAGCAGATTTCAGAAAGAGAGTTGTTCGAATCAGCCATACACTTATTCACCGGGTCAGCCCTAAAGTGGTACATGACTCAAAGGTCCACGAACAGGCTTCTGAACTGGCAACACTTGGTGTTCGAACTTAGACGTACATACATGCATCCTGATTTGGACGCGCTTATAAAGATGAAAATCTATCAGCGACGTCAGCAGAAACACGAGTCTTTCCACGAATTTTATTTCGAAATGGAAAAACTGTTTCGCAGTATGAGCGAACAGATTCCAGATTACGAAAAAATCCAAATCTTACAGCAGAATATGCGCGTTGACTATAAGCGACAGTTAGCGTTCATTCCGATTGTAGATTTGCAGACACTTGTGGCCTCGGGACAGAAGTTAGATTCGTTGAACTTCTCGGCCTACAACAAAGTTTTCGAGACCGAGAAGACGGTGAATACCGTTGAAGTACAAGAGAAGAAAGGAAAGCAGAAGGAAAAGAATAATCAGTTACAATCTCAGCCACAAGTGTCTGACGGAACTACAGCAGCAGTTTCGCAACATCACAACCAAAATAGGAATAACAATACCCAGTCCTATACTCAAGATTCTTCAAATCGATCAGGTCCGTCTTCTGCTCAAAACAACAAGAGATTTTCGAATTCCCACCCACCTTCAGGACCGTCGCATACTTCAAACCAACCACAAGCAGGGCCGTCTGCTACCTCCGTTCGTCCCCAGCTTACCCTAGAGGAGGTTTTAAACAGGCATAACCCTCCGCCGATAAACACTTGCTTCAATTGCGGTAGAGTTGGCCACCACATGGCAATGTGTGACAAGCAGCGCGGTATTCTTTGCGCGAGCTGTGACCTTCGTGGATTCCCCACAAATTTCTGCCCGTTTTGTCTAAAAAACGGATCTCGAGCGAACGAAAATCGCCGTCCGCAACCCCCGAACGCGTAAATGTTTCACAGTCTAGCTGGCGGAGTCCTCCACCTTTCTGGGAGCCCGCAGCCTCGAATTTGTACGAAAGGTCCGTCGATGTATGTCAAATTGTTTACCCATTCCCCAACGATAATCGACCCTAAGCTCCTGTAAAAGTTTACGGGATGGCGATACGAGCCCTCCTTGATAGTGGAAGTAACCACACTCTCGTAAGCGAGAAGTTTTTTTCCCAGTTGAAAACCAAAAGGTTAAACCGCCCGTCGAGGAATGTAGCGCTTCGCTCGGCCAGCGGTGACCCTCTTGAGATCAAAGGTCAAGCACAGTTACCCTTTCTTTTTCAAGGGCATATTCGAATTGTCCCTACATTGGTTGTCGCGAATCTTTCAATTCCGTGTATTTGCGGTATGAACTTTTGGAGAAAGTTCCAAATACAACCGACGATGCCATCACTAGAGAACCGAAACGTTGCTCAGATCGACCAATCTCAGCCAGACTCGACTCTAACCGAGGAAGAAAGACTGAAGGTTGAGCGAATCAAGTCGATGTTTCTAGCGGCTGGTGACGGAGAGTTGACACTGACCACTGGCGCACAGCACCGTATCGTGCTGAAAGAGGAGTGGAGAGATAAGCCTCCAGTCCGCCAGTTTCCGTATGTCATGTCACCTAAAACACAAGGGCTGGTAGCAATCGAGCTCCAGAGATTGCTAGATAAGGGGATCTTGGAAAGAAGCAATTCTTCCTGGTCCTTGAACTGTGTCCCAGTGATTAAACCCAACAAAGTTCGGCTCTGTTTAGATGCGAGGAAGATAAACGAACGGACAGTGCGGGACGCCTATCCCTTGCCACACCCCGGTCGGATACTCGGTCAGTTGCCAAAAGCGAAGTACCTCTCTACGATTGATCTGTCAGAAGCCTTTCTGCAGGTGCCCCTCGAAGCGAGCTCGCGGAAGTATACGGCGTTCAGTGTGCAGGGAAAGGGTCTATTTCAATACACCCGCATGCCGTTCGGGTTAATAAACAGTCCAGCAACGTTAGCCAGACTGATGGACACCGTTCTCGGTCATGGAGCGCTAGAGCCGTACGTTTTCGTTTACCTTGACGATATCGTCATCGTAACCGAAACGTTCGAGCAGCATATGCAACTTTTGCAAGAAGTTGCGAATCGGTTGAGGACTGCCAACCTCAGCATTAACTTGGACAAGTCACGATTCGGGGTATCCGAGATTCCCTTTCTAGGATATCTTCTGAGTTCAGACGGTTTGCGAGCAAATCCCGACGAAATTCGGCCGATTGTTGAGTATGAACGACCAAACTCGATAACGAAGCTCAGAAGATTCCTAGGAATGGCGAATTATTACCGGAGGTTCATACAGGACTTCAGCGGAGCAACAGCCGCCTTGTCAAATCTACTTCAGACGAAGTCCAAGATGATCCAGTGGAACGATGCCGCTGAAGCTGCCTTCTGCGATATCAAAGAACGTCTGATCTCGTCGCCTACTCTGGGAAGTCCTGACTTTTCGCGAGAGTTTACGGTACAGACCGACGCTAGTGACGTTGCGTTGCGGGAGTGTTAACCCAGGAACAGGACGGCCAAGAGCGCGTCATATCTTTTTACTCGTACAAGTTAACGACTCCCCAGAAAAACTACCACGCGGCTGAAAAAAAGCATTGGCGGCGATGTTAGCTATTGATGCTTTTCGCGGGTACATCGAAGGTTATCACTTCACGCTCATCACCGACTCGTCTGCACTGACTCACATTCTAAACACAAAATGGAAGGTGGGATCTCGGTGCAGTCGGTGGTCGCTGAATCTACAGCAGTATGACATGTCCGTCAAACACCGTAAAGGCAAAGACAATGTTGTTCCAGACGCGCTTTCTAGAAGCGTAGCTGTAATCAACGATTCGTCTGCGTCATCCTGGTATCATTCCACTATCCAAAAGGTTCTTGGCGAACCGGACCGTTACGTCGACTTCAAGGTCGAGGACGGACGACTGTACAAGTGCATTTCGGTACCAGACTGTTCGCACGACCAACGTTTCGAGTGGAAATCGATACCAACGGCTGATGAGATCCCCAAGATTTTTCAACAGTGCCATGATGACTGCTTTCATCCGGGACAGGAAAAAACCCTTGCTCGAATCCGTCAACGGTACTACTGGCCGAAAATGGCTTCAGAAATTCGGCAGTATGTACAGAAATGCGGAATCTGTAAGGAGGTGAAAGCAGCATCAGTTCCAGTTAACCCCCCCATGGGCAACATGAAACTCGCCACTCGCCCATGGCAGAAAATTTCAGTGGATTTCATCGGCCCCCTTCCCCGCAGTCGTCGAGGAAATCAGCACATTCTGGTGATTTCCGACTACTTCTCCAAATGGGTTATGATTCATCCTATGAAGAAAATCAGTAGTTCCACTTTATGCACTGTCATGCGAGAACAGTGGTTTCACCGAAATTCTGTCCCCGAAATCGTTATAAGCGACAACGGCAGTAGTTTCCTTTCGAAGGAATTCAAAGAGCTACAGACCGTTTCAAGATTTCGCATTGGTTAAACTCTCGATACCATTCGCAAGCGAATCCGGTAGAGAGAGTAAACCGAACCATTAATGCTGCTATCCGAACATATGTTAAAGACGATCAGCGGCTCTGGGATACGCGGCTGCCAGAAATCGAAGTGATTCTAAATACTAGTGTCCACTCTTCGACAGGCTGTACACCGTACTTTATCACGCACGGTCACGAATTGTCCGAACACGGCACGGACCATAAACTAGCCCGTCACGATGAGTCACTTACCCCAGAGCAACAAGCCGATCGTCGAAAACAGATGTTCAGCAGCATCTACGACCTGGTAAGCGTTAACCTTCAGAAGGCACACGAAGCGTCACGTCATCGTTACAACCTTCGTCACCGTAATTTCGCAAAATCGTTCGTGCAAGGGCAACTTGTTTACAGAAGAAACATGAAGCAATCCAATGCAAGCGACGCGTATAACGCGAAATACGGTCGCCAGTTTCTCCCTTGCCGGGTCAAAACAAAGATTGGATCCTCCTCGTACGAACTGGAGGACCTTCACGGAAAAAACCTCGGTATATGGCCAGCAGCCCACCTCAAACCGGGTTAATAATTTTTGGCTAATTGTCGGATGTTATCAAAACACGAAGGGATAACAGCACTTTAATTGTTTCAGATTTCTAATCCTATCACTGCATCCATCAGCATCTATAAATCGTTGCCTCCTCGTCTGTTGGTTTTTCTTCGCAAATAACATTATCAGCATGCCTAAAAGTATAGAAAAAATACATTATTATCAGTATACTTACCCGTAATCGAAGAAAATTGCCATTCCCTAAAAGCCCGTGTCGCTGTTTTGTTGTGGTTATTTACTGTCGTACCATCATCATCATTGCCTTGCGATGTACTTGATCCAGTTTTGACAGATAGCAGCATACATGTTGAAGTATGTGTGCGTAGATCTGTGCGATATTATTACGCTTAGTTCGAATGAGTCAACTCTGGGTATTTTCTAGTGAAAAATTTCAATCGTGAACCGGTTGAATTTTGGGAAAATACCGTTTCGAGTTACTCATTCGATTTTACTCAAATCGCTGACTCTCGTGTGAGAGTTACAGCTGATTATTAGTTATAGGGCGCCCTAGATTTAGTTGTACCGTGAATAGGTTAATAAAAGTAGAGAGTGTGTACGAGGATTTGAGTGATTGTGGGGGAGAATGAAAGGCATAGAATGAATGAAAAAGTGTGTGAAAATTCTGTGGTCCAAGTAAGTACTTGAGACAGTACATAGAGTGGTGGAGATGAACAAGTTGATCTGATCTCCGTACTCATAGTAAACACTGTAGATTGCATTAAGTATGGTCCAAACTGGTTTTGACAGGATAAACTAGTTTGTGATTTCGTTCAACGCTTGTGATGATGGCTGAAACCTTTAATCTGACGCAACAAAAAAATCGCGATATTGACACTTGGCAGGACGTTTGATGTTTGATTGAAGGCACTATTCTTTCCGATTTTGACATTTACACCTGCATATTGTCCGTGACAGAGAGTGGACAGGCTCACTCCTCCCAAGTCGCGTAACTCGTAGGAAAGAGATCCTCTGGCCTTAGGAAAATCATTTTACGAGTTAAAACTGACATTGGAGGAGAAGTAGTCGCATTCAACGTCGGCAGTACAGGATGAAAAAAAACACTTCGTTTTTTTACCCCGACTCCGGGAAGATTGTGACCTGTGTTTCGTTGGTCACAATAAATCCGTGGTCACTGGGCCAGCTTAATATAGACCCCTAGAAATTTTGTTATATTTGTAAATATTGTCAGTAAATGTCTAAATGTGAAATAAATATCATAGCTTCCATGTTTACATGTTTGAAGGATGTTTATTTCATGTTTAGTAGTCTTCGGTTGGTGCCCGTCAGTATTTATTTATCTATTTATTTATTTATTTATTTGCTTGTTATTTATTTATTTATTTATTTGCTTGTTATTTATTTATTTATTTGTTAACTTGCTTGTTATTTATTTATTTCCCTGTTATTTATTTATTTATTCCGTATTTATTTATTTACACTATTTATTTACTCAATTATTTATATTATATGTCAGATAGTTTATTTACATTTTTTGTTCATTTGTTTATTTTGTGAAAATTATACAATGTAAAGGTTATGCATGAAACCAATCCGATCTAAAAATTCAAATAAACTTTTTATCGGGGCACCAACCCATACATGTTTGTAAATAATGTTTTGCTTTTGCTACGCGATATACGAGAAGAGGTCATCGATCGCGAGTGGAGATGGTTTCCGGGGGCGCGGGGAAATAAAAAGGGCTTCCCGCGCCGAAAACGGGATCAGTTAGTAAAATTTCGGTCCGAGGAGTGAGTACAACCGAGTCCGAGGAGTTTCCCGCGGCAGCGAAATCCCTTCGCCATATTGGGATAGTGCGTTTCACTCGTTTTCCCTCAAATTTAAATCGTTAATTTCTGGCCGGATCAATCGAGTGGGGTCGAAGTGTAGTGTTCCGCTGGCAAAGGCCAGGGAAAAACGATTCACTGAAGAGAAGCGAGTGCTACTTGTGGTCAAAAGATGCCAATACAAAAGACGTCTTGAAGACCTGTGCAGAATTTAGACTATAAACCTCACTCGATAGTGCAAAGTCGCTCGCGAAAGTTTGTGTGCACAGTGTACCACTCCCGGACCATCGTTCGGAAACGCAGGCCACACGTTACACGGCCGAGTTGCCGCAGCATCTGGATATCGACCGACGGAAGTACCCGGTCTGAAAACGTCACCCACTGCTCCTGTCCCTGTTTGCCATCGCCGTCCCGAAACCAATGGAAGCTGTATGTCGACCAACGTTCGCCCCGGCCGCAACGAAGTGAAATGAATGTACTGTGCGCAAGTATTTCGTTAAATTTGTTAAATAAATGTAAGGTCTTGTCGTATTAAGCTGTTTTATATTCAGCTGTGATGTCCTTGAGTTAATTTAGTCCGCTAGTTTGTTTTTATAAATTTGCCCAGATACCACGTATTGAGGGAAGAAAGTCCACTAAGTAAAATTCTCCTGGAGACCGCAGAAAACGACCCAAATGCTCGTGTTTTAGTGTACCGTTAAATGTAGTGAAGTGTGAGTCCGCGTAGAGTTCGTAAGCAAGTCGTAACAACCTTTTAGTCGAATTCATATCGATTTTTTTCATTTTTCTCACCACACTTTTTTATTGATTGTTGATTCATTCTCAAAGTGGTTGGAGGTAGAATGGATGAAAAAGGCACGGATTGTGCGAAGGTGGTGAAGAAATTGGTAGCTTATTTTGCAAGATTTGGGTTACCAGATGTTCTGGTATTATTTGTTTCTTTCCTTGAAAAGCAAGGGATTAAGGTGATGAAAAGTCCTCCTTATAACCCTTCAAGCAACGGCCAAGCTGAAAGGCTGGTGAGAACGACAAAAGAAGTCTTAAAACAGTTTTTATTAGAACCTGATTTGGTGGACGTTGATCTGGAGGATCAGATTAATTTATTCCTTATGAATTATAGGAATAATATTGTGACAAGTAACGGGCAATTACCCTAAGAGAAAGTGTTTCTCTACAAACCTAAACAATGCTTGATTTACTAAATCCAAAGAAATATTATAAAAATTATTTAACAATACCACAGATCCCAGATGATGAAAATAAAGTGGATATTCCAAAAATTACCAAGAAGTCAAATGACGACTTGAGTGATCTGATGGAAGGGGATACTGTTTGGTATAAGAATCATCATCATCATCTACCAAATAGATGGGTAAAAACAATATTTCTAAAACAAATTTCGTTAAATACCTTCCAGGTGCTACTTGGAAACGTGGAATTAACCGCCCACCGAGATCAGATTAGGCGTTACAGAGATCGAGACCCGGAGGCGAGACCAAACGTCCTTATGATGCCGGGCTTACACAAGGAAATGCCTTATGAAGATAGCGGAGAGAAGGTGTACGGAGCTGGAAGCGGCTCGGAGGAGGTGTTTCGGGGATTCCCGGAGCACGATCTGGCAAAGGTCAGAGAAAGTGTTAAAAGAAAGGCTTCAACGGCGAACTTGCCGGGAGGCGGTCTAAGGCGCTCGAAGTGGCTTAGGAAGAGGACTGAAGACCCGAGTTTTACTTATAATTAATAAGTGCTCTGAATTTTTCAAGAAAATTAACAGGATTAATGAGTCCATTCTGAATTTTAATTTAATTTTCTAATTAAATTTCTTCTTTCTTAATTTTTGTATAAACTAAAAGTAAACTGAACTAATAAATAGGTTTAGATGTAAATATAAACTATCTTAGGGTTAATGTAAAGTAAAATCTCCTAAAAAGGGAAGAATTGTACGATATACGACTCTACGGTCGATTACCACAGTCTATTTCTCAAACGTCAATCGAGAGGATAGGCAAATGAGGGAACGAAAATGTACAGCTAGGAGGAGATCGAAAATACAACGACAGTTCAGTCTACCTACCTAAGCAATACCGAACGTTTCCTTCTGGTAAAAAGTCCGCTCATCAATATAATTAACGGACGGTTTTCAATAGCTGGTACCTTCTCTCTGCCCAGCGGGGTCATTCTCGCCCCGGTTTACCTCGACCAAACGGCGTTTGGCCTTGACGGTTGCACGCCGTGTGGTGTTGGTTTTTGCACCCTCCCCTGGTGACTTCCTAGGGCGCTTCGCGTTCGACGCCGTCTTGCGCTTGCGCTTGCCCTTCGAGGGGAACTCAGCCGCCACTTCGAGCGACATGGCTGCTCCATAGAAGGGGAAGGCCCCTGTCTGGGTACCTATGTCGGCCTTCTCTCTTCCCTCCCTCTTGGAGGCCGCTGTCTGGGTGTCCTCTGTCGGACTTCTCCCGACATTCTACCCTCTTGGCGTAAGCCTGCTGTTCCTGTCTTGCGACACGAACAGCTTTCCGGAGGACCAGCAGGCTATGTTTCAGACCCTTGCTGATGTTTTGCTTCGCGCTAGTGAACTCGATTATTGCATCGAGCTGCTCCACCACTTTGCGCATCGCGGATAGTGGCCCGTCCAGCGTGTTGGTAGAGCTATTTTCTACCAGAGCTGGGGGGTCACTGGTGCTGTCGGATACAGCACTCGTCGCTCCACTACTCTCCCCACTAGGGTGAGACCTCGTCAAACCACCTCTGGCAAAGGGGTTCGGCACCTCTGTTTGTTTATTTTTATTCACCTAATGAGTGAATCCCACGAGTAGCGCGAGAAAGAAAGGTCCGCCACGCCAGAGCTCCGCAGTAGCGTGGTAAGGGACGCTTACTGTGGTGGTTGCCCAGGTACGCCACAGGCTCCGTTAACGATCGAGCATCTTTTTCACCCCCTCGATCACTTATCCCTCGGCACGGGTCATCACAACCATCCTCCTTTACCAGGGCTTTGGACCTGTAGCTCTGGTTCTCAATAGTTCCAGGTACGTATGTTATTACAGGCATGCTACTATTGAGATCCGTCATTCGCTAGCGGAGTTGCGGTCATAGGTGTTTTTTTTACAATGGAGAAGACCTTTATGTCCTAGCCCAGTACACGTGCTATTGGTAGGGTCCAATCTACCACACGGGGTGCACTGGGGGCGTGTCAGACTCGAATGGTGACCAGCCATTAATACCGACTAAACTCCATTGGGCTCCGCCATCATTCCTCTCGGTATTACTTCTGGGGGGATGGCTGTACTAAATGTACTCATTCACTCTCACTCACGCGTTCATACATCCTGTATGAGGCTTACTTGGGTGCTCTCTCAATCGCACTTTGATTCACTCTCAAACACTCCCACATGAGGCTGACTTTTGTGCTCACCTTTTACGTTCCATGCGAGGCTGACTTGTGTGCTCACCTTACTCGTTCCTTGCTAGGCTTACTTTTGTGCTCGCCCCACACATACCATGTGAGGCTGACTTGGGTGCTCACCCTATCACCTGATTCACTCTCAATCGTGCCACTCTATTGTACCTTTGTCACTCCCCCTGGCATCCCATGTGGGACATTTTTCTTAGGCCCCACTTCTGACATACCATGCGAGTACTTGTGTGCTCACCTTTTTCATTCCTTGCTAGGCTGACTTTTGTGCTAGCCTCTACCATACCTGTGAGGCTGACTTTTATGCTCACCCTTAACATGCCGTGTGAGACTGACTTGGATGCTCACCCTTTCACTCCTCTGCCACGCCATGAGGCATCGATAGCTAAGTTCCAACATACTACGCTACGACCCTCCCGTCTTGGCATGAGGCAATCCACTTATACGCCTATACACTCACTCTTCTGTCTTGCTTCGGGGTGGCTGGGTTTACCCCTTACGCGGTTGCCATTCGCTGTGCCAAACCTGCCTCGGCATGAACAGACCATTCACTCTCTTATTTTGCGCTTGGCCTTTTTCGCTCCAGCTAACCAATCACTAGTTAGCCGTGCCCGTCGTCTGTTGCTCGGTTCACCAGATTACCTGTAACCTACTGGCAATCTGGATGGTTGCAGCCGAGACTGCGTTCCACTTCTCCACCGATTGACACATCCGCTGAATAAGGGTATCAGGGGTTGTGTCCCAGCCACAGACGTCAAGCATTGCTCTTCTTTCGACGTCGAACCGATGACATACGAACAGTATGTGTTCGGCAGTTTCATCTACACCTGGGCAGTCCGGGCAGACTGGGACCTCCGCGTGCCCGAACCTGTGGAGGTACTGATGGAAACAGCCATGGCCTGACAGGAATTGTGTCAGGTGGAAGTGAACTTCCCCATGGGGTTTGCCCACCCAGCTCGATATGCTAGGTATCAGCCGGTGGGTCCATCTACCTTTCTAGGAGTTGTCCTACTCACGCTGCCATCTGGCGACCGAGGTAACCCTGGTGCGCTCGCGGGCTCCCCTATTTCCACGTAGCTCAAAGCACTCCTCATCTTCCCGAATGACCAGCCCTACTGGCATCATGCTCGCTATCACGCAGGATGCATCGTGTGATACCGTGCGGTAGGCAGATATCACTCTGAGGCACATCACGCGGTAGGTGCTCTCCAATTTCTGTAGGTAACTGGTTACCCTCAGTGCTCTTGACCATGACGGGCCGCCGTACCTGAGGATAGATACGGCAACGCCTGCCAGTAACCTACGTCTACTGGCGCACACCTTTGAGCTGTTGGACATCATTCTCGATAGAGCCGCAACAGCAGTCGACGCTCTCTTGCACGTATAGTCGACATGGCTGCTGAAGGTCAGCTTGTCGTCTATAATGACTCCGAGAGACTTCAGACTTCGCTGTGAAGTTCTCCCACATGGATAACTGCATGTTGTGCCGACTTGCGGTTGTTGACGATAACTACCTCCGTCTTATGATGAGCGAGCTCCAGGCCTCTCGCGCTCATCCATTCCTCCACCGTGCTAATCGCGTGTTCTGCGGTTAGTTCTACCTCAGGAATTGACTCCCCGTAGACCTCCAAGGTTGCGTCGTCGGCAAAGCCGACGATCTTGACCCCAGGAGGGAACTTCAGTCTCAGAACCCCGTCATACATGAGGTTCCATAGCACCGGGCCTAGGATCGAGCCCTGCGGGACTCCGGCGGTAATCGGAACCCTTTTCTGACCGGCATCGGTCTCGTATATCAGTACGCGGTTTTGGAAGTAACTTTCCAGGATCCGGTACAGACCCACCGGTAGGCTAAGCCGGTGTAACGAGAGCGCGATGGCATCCCAGCTTGCGCTGTTGAATGCGTTCTTCACGTCAAGTGTCACTAACGCACAGTATCGAACACCTCGCCTTTTTCGTTGGATCGCTATCTCGGCAGTATTTATCACTGAGTTGAGAGCGTCCACTGTGGACTTACCCTTCCGAAAGCCAAACTGGTTGCTTGACAGACCGTCCGTACCTTCCGCGTACGGGGTGAGCCTGTTGAGGATGATCCTCTCAAGCAGTTTGCCAGTCGTGTCGATCAGACAGATTGGTCTGTACGCCGATGGGTCGCCTGGCGGCTTCCCAGGCTTCGGCAACAGCACCAGTTTCTGCCATTTCCATCTATCGGGGAAACGGCACTCGTCAAGGCATCTCTGCATAGCTAGCCTGAACATGTTCGGGTTCGCTATGATCGCTGCCTTGAGAGCGTTGTTTGGAGCTCCATCCGGCCCTGGAGCTTTGTTCATTGCTAGGGATTTAGCCACTGCGAGTAGTTCTTTGTTCGTCACTGGAGCCACCATTTCGGCCGTGCCCGCACTGTCTCGTAGTGTGGCCAGGGGCTTGTGGCTCGAGACGGGAAGAGTACTTCGATAATCGTTGCCAACCGGTCCGGAGACCGTTCTGGGGGTGAGGAGCCCCCTTTGGTCTTGGCCATCACAATCCTGTAGGCGTCACCCCACGGATTCGCGTTGGCACTCTCACATAGGTTGTCGAAACACGCTTTCTTGCTGCTTTTAATGGCCTTGTTGAGGGCCAATTTCGCAGCTCGAAACACTTCACGGCGGTTTTCTCTTGCATCCTCGGTGCGAGCTCTTTGCATCCTACGTCTAGCTCTGAGGCAGGGTGACCGGAGAGCTGCAATCTCGGCACTCCACCAGTATACCGGGGATCTACCGTTTCTTGGCAGTGTTATTCTCGGCATAGTGGCGTCGCACGCGCGTGATAGAACAGCTACCAGCGCATCCCCGCTTAGACTGTCGGTGTTGGCCTCCAGTTCCAGGGCCGCGGTGAAAGCTTCGCTGTCGAAGTGATTGGACTTCCACCCGCGTACCTGACAGGGATCTCCCGCCCTCGGATGCTGCACACCATAGTTGATCTTAAAGCGGATTGCTAAATGATCGCTATGGGTGTAGCCTTCGTCTACCCTCCATTCCATGCCTGGAGCCAGACTCGGGCTGGCAAATGTCAGGTCAATCCACGCCTCCACTCCGTTTCTACGGAATGTACTAGCGGAGCCATTATTAGCTAGCACAGTATCGGGTTTCGCAAGCGCCTCCATTAGCGCTTGACCCCTGCTATTTGTACAGCGGCTGCCCCACTCCACTGCCCAAGCGTTAAAGTCTCCCGCCATGACTACCGGTTTCCGGCCCACTAGGTCCGACGAGAGCCTGTCGATCATCTGGTAGAACTGTTCTATTGGCCACCTTGGTGGGGCGTAGCAGCTGCAATAGAACACACCATTGATCTTGGCAATCGCCACACCCTCGGCGGAGGGGTGTATTACCTCTTGAACCGGGAACCGTCCCGTTGTACAGATTGCCCCCATTCCAGACCCGTCCGACACCCAATTGCCGTTGCCGGCAGGGATGCGGTACGGGTCTGATAAGAGGGCGACATCTGTCCTCGACTCCGAGACCGACTGCCACAGCAGCTGTTGGGCTGCTGCACAATGGTTAAGATTTAGCTGGGTGACGTTCACGGCTTCTTCTTATTTAACTCACCGAAGGGACACGAAGGTCCGCCCATAGCATGTTTATGGGCTTGCTTCTTAGCGGTGCAGATAAGGCACTTGTGTGCCTTAGTGCACCCCCGCTCTTTATGTCCCTCCTCGCCGCAGCGACGACATAGTTTGCTCCTATCTATGCCTTTGCACTCGTATGCTTTGTGGCTGGACTCAAGGCACCGATAGCACCTATCCACTGAAGGCGGCTGGGGTATACTAATAGGGCATACCGACCGGCCGATCTTCAGCTTCCCTTTCTCGGTTACCTTTTTAGCATCCGCCTTCAGTAGCCTGAGGTAGTCTACTTGGGTGCCAGAGGGTCCATCTCTCAATCGCACAGAGGCCCGCTCGATTGTGACGTCGCAATGCTCCTTAACGGCTGCGACGACGTCTTCTGCGGTCGTGAACTCGTCCAAGTGCTTGCACTGGAGTCATTTCCGCCCCTAGCGACCTGACTTGGGCGCCCTCACCAAGGACCTCTTGGGCCAAGGCCTTGTATACCGCACTAGATTGTGCGCCTCGCTTCAGCACCAGAAGCATTTCTCCCGTGTTGGTGCGTCTCACGCTACGCACATCTTGCCCAAGGGCCGAAAGGCTTTCGGCCGCCTTCATCGACTTTAGGACATCGGCATATTTGTCCTTGTCGGTTTTCAACCACAAGGCCTCGCCTCTGTCCTTGGGCTTCTTCGAGGGCCGCGGTACCTCCGGTGTCGGTGTCGGCTTCTTCCTGGTGACCAGCGTCCAGGGGTTTGGGCCCCCCTGCCCCGGTCGCGCCGGGTTGCTGGTACCAACGCTCTGCTCAGCGAGGTCACTCTCGCCCTCGCTTACCTCGCTCAAACGGCGTTTGACCTTAACGGTTGCACGCCGTGTGGTGTCGGTTTTTGCACCCTCGCCTGGCGACTGCCTAGGGCGCTTCGCGTTCGACGCCGTCTTGCGATTGCCCTTGCCCTTGCCTTTTTCCTTCGAGGGGAACTCGGCCGCCGCTTCAAGCGACGTGGCTGCTCCATAGAAGGTGAAGGGCACTGTCTGAGTGCCCGTATCGACCTTCTCTTTTCCCTCCTTCTTGGAGGCCACTGTCTGGGTTTCTCTGTCGGACTTCTCCCGACATTCCACCCTCTTAGCATAAGCCTGCTGTTTCTGTCTTGCGACACGAACAGTTTTTCGGAGTTCCAGGAGACTCTGTTTTAACTCCTTGCTTATATTTTGCTTTGCGCTAGTGTACTCGATTATTGCATCGAGCTGCTCCACCACTTTGCGCATCGCCGATAATGGCCCGTCCGGTGCGTTGGTAGGGCTATTGCCTACCGCTGCTGGGGGTCACTGGTGCTTTCAGATGCAGCACTCATCGCTCCACTACTCTCCCCACGGGGGGGGGGGAGACCTCGCTAAACCACCTCTAGCGAAGGGGTTTGGCACCTCCGTTTGTTTAGTATATTTATTTTTGCTCTCCATATCAAATCCCACGAGTCGCGCGAGAAATAAATGTCCGCCACGCCAGAGCTCCACATTAGCGTGGTAAGGGACGCTTACTGTGGGGGTTGCCCAGGTACCCCACAGGCTCCGTTAACGATCGAGCATCTTTTTCACCCCCCCGATCACTCATCCCTCGGCACGGGTCGCTTCACGCCTTGGAAATGGGGTTATGACCTACCTTGCTTTACGTGGTGACCTCGGCCCAGATCATCACAACCATCCTCCTTTACCAGGGCTTTGGACCTATAGCTCTGGTTCTCAATAGTTCCATGTACGTATATTATTACAGACATGCCACTATTGAGATCCGTCATTCGCTAGCGGAGTTGCGGTCATAGGTGTTTTTTTTACAATGGAGAAGACCTTTATGTCCTAGCCCAGTACACGTGCTATTGGTAGGGTCCAATCTACCGCACGGGGTGCACTGGGGGCGTGTCGGACTCGAATGGTGACCAGCCATTAATACCGACTAAACTCCATTGGGCTCCGCCATCATTCCTCCCAGGAACTACCTCTCGGTATTACTTCTGGGGGGATGGCTGTACTAAATGTACTCATTCACTCTCACTCACACGTTCATACATCCTGTATGAGGCTTACTTGGGTGCTCTCTCAATCGCACTTTGATTCACTCTCAAACACTCCCACATGAGGCTGACTTTTGTGCTCACCTTTTACGTTCCATGCGAGGCTGACTTGTGTGCTCACCTTACTCATTCCTTGCTAGGCTTACTTTTGTGCTCGCCCTACCCATACCATGTGAGGCTGACTTGGGTGCTCACCCTATCACCTGATTCACTCTCAATCGTGCCACTCTATTGTACCTTTGTCACTCCCCCTGGCATCCCATGTGGGACATTTTTCTTAGGCCCCACTTCTGACATACCATGCGAGGCTGACTTGTGTGCTCATCTTTTTCATTCCTTGCTAGGCTGACTTTTGTGCTAGCCTCTACCAACCTGTGAGGCTGACTTTTATGCTCACCCTTAACATGCAGTGTGAGACTAACTTGGATGCTCACCCTTTCACTCCTCTGCCACGCTATGAGGCATCGATAGCTTAGTTCCAACATACTACGCTACGACCCTCCCGTCCACTTATACGCCTATACACTCACTCTTCTGTCTTGCTTCGGGGTGGCTGGGTTTACCCCTTACGCGGTTGCCATTCGCTGCGCCAACCTGCCTCGGCATGAACAGACCATTCACTCTCTTATTTTGCGCTTGGCCTTTTTCGCTCCAGCTAACCAATCACTAGTTAGCCGTGCCCGTCGTCTGTTGCTCGGTTCGCCAGATTACCTGTAGCCTACTGGCAATCTGGATGGTAGCAGCCGAGACTGCGTTCCACTTCTCCACCGATTGACACATCCGCTGAATAAGGGTATCAGGGGTTGTGTCCCAGCCACAGACGTCAAGCATTGCTCTTCTTTCGACGTCGAACCGATGACATACGAACAGTATGTGTTCGGCAGTTTCGTCTACACCTGGGCAGTCCGGGCAGACTGGGACCTCCGCGTGCCCGAACCTGTGGAGGTACTGACGGAAACAGCCATGGCCTGACAGGAATTGTGTCAGGTGGAAGTGAACTTCCCCATGGGGTCTTCCCACCCAGCTCGATATGCTAGGTATCAGCCGGTGAGTCCACCTACCTTTCGAGGAGTTGTCCCACTCACGCTGCCATCTGGCGACCGAGGTCGCCCTGGTGCGCTCGCGGGCTCCCCTATTTCCACGTAGCTCAAAGCACTCCTCATCTTCACGAATGACCAGCCCGACTGGCATCATGCTCGCTATCACGCAGGATGCATCGTGTGATACCGTGCGGTAGGCAGATATCACTCTGAGGCACATCACGCGGTAGGTGCTCTCCAGTTTCTGTAGGTAACTGGTTACCCTCGGTGCTCTTGACCATGACGGGCCGCCGTACCTGAGGATAGATACGGCAACGCCTGCCAGTAACCTACGTCTACTGGCGCACACCTTTGAGCTGTTGGACATCATTCTCGATAGTGCCGCAACAGCAGTCGACGCTCTCTTGCACGTATAGTCGACATGGCTGCCGAAGGTCAGCTTATCGTCTATAATGACTCCGAGAGACTTCAGACTTCGCTGTGAAGTGATCGCGACTTCTCCCACATGGATAACTGCATGTTGTGCCGACTTGCGGTTGTTGACGATAACTACCTCCGTCTTATGATGAGCGAGCTCCAGGCCTCTCGCGCTCATCCATTCCTCCACCGTGCTAATCGCGTGTTCTGCGGTTAGTTCTACCTCAGGAATTGACTCCCCGTAGACCTCCAAGGTTACGTCGTCGGCAAAGCCGACGATCTTGACCCCAGGAGGGAACTTCAGTCTCAGAACCCCGTCATACATGAGGTTCCATAGCACCGGGCCTAGGATCGAGCCCTGCGGGACTCCGGCGGTAATCGGAACCCTTTTCTGACCGGCATCGGTCTCGTATAGCAGTACGCGGTTTTGGAAGTAACTTTCCAGGATCCGGTACAGACCCACCGGTAGGCTAAGCCGGTGTAACGAGAGCGCGATGGCATCCCAGCTTGCGCTGTTGAATGCGTTCTTCACGTCAAGTGTCACTAACGCACAGTATCGAATACCTCGCCTTTTTCGTTGGATCGCTATCTCGGCAGTATTTATCACTGAGTTGAGAGCGTCCACTGTGGACTTACCCTTCCGAAAGCCAAACTGGTTGCTTGACAGACCGTCCGTACCTTCCGCGTACGGGGTGAGCCTGTTGAGGATGATCCTCTCAAGCAGTTTGCCAGTCGTGTCTATCAGACAGATTGGTCTGTACGCCGATGGGACGCCTGGCGGCTTCCCAGGCTTCGGCAACAGCACCAGTTTCTGCCTTTTCCATCTATCGGGGAAACGGCACTCGTCAAGGCATCTCTGCATAGCTAGCCTGAACATGTTCGGGTTCGCTATTATCGCTGCCTTGAGAGCGTTGTTTGGAACTCCATCCGGCACTGGAGCTTTGTTCATTGCTAGGGATTTAGCCACTGCGAGTAGTTCTTCATTCGTCACTGGAGCCACCATTTCGACCGTGCCCGCACTGTCTCGTAGTGCAGGTGGCCAGGGGCTTGTGACTCGAGACGGGAAGAGTACTTCGATAATCGTTGCCAACCGGTCCGGAGACCGTTCTGGGGGTGAGGAGCCCCCTTTGGTCTTGGCCATCACAATCCGGTAGGCGTCACCCCACGGATTCGCGTTGGCACTCTCACACAGGTTGTCGAAACACGCTCTCTTGCTGTTTTTAATAGCCTTGTTAAGGGCTAATTTCACAGCTCGAAACACTTCACGGCGGTTCTCTCTTGCATCCTCGGTGCGAGCTCTTTGCATCCTACGTCTAGCTCTGAGGCAGGCTGACCGTAGAGCTGCAATCTCGGCACTCCACCAGTATACCGGGGATCTACCGTTTCTTGGCAGTGTTTTTCTCGGCATAGTGGCGTCGCACGCGCGTGATAGAACAGCTACCAGCGCATCCCCGCTTAGACTGTCGGTGTTGGCCTCTAGTTCCAGGGCCGCGGTGAAAGCTTCGCTGTCGAAGTGATTGGACTTCCACCCGCGTACCTGACAGGGATCTCCCGCCCTCGGATGCTGCACACCATAGTTGATCTTAAAGCGGATTGCTAAATGATCGCTATGGGTGTAGCCTTCGTCTACCCTCCATTCCATGCCTGGAGCCAGACTCGGGCTGGCAAAGGTCACATCAATCCACGCCTCCACTCCGTTTCTACGGAATGTACTAGCGGAGCCATTATTAGCTAGCACAGTATCGAGTTTCGCAAGCGCTTCCATTAGCGCTTGACCCCTGCTATTTGTACAGCGGCTGCCCCACTCCACTGCCCAAGCGTTAAAGTCTCCCGCCATGACTACCGGTTTCCGGCCCACTAGGTCCGACGAGAGCCTGTCGATCATCTGGTAGAACTGTTCTATTGGCCACCTTGGTGGGGCGTAGCAGCTGCAATAGAACACACCATTGATCTTGGCAATCGCCACACCCTCGGCGGAGGGGTGTATTACCTCTTGAACCGGGAACCGTCCCGTTGTACAGATTGCCACCATTCCATACCCGTCCGACACCCAATTGCCGTTGCCGGCAGGGATGCTGTACGGGTCTGATAAGAGGGCGACATCTGTCCTCGACTCCGAGACCGACTGCCACAGCAGCTGTTGGGCTGCTGCACAATGGTTAAGATTTAGCTGTGTGACTCTCACGGCTTCTTCTTATTTAACTCGCCGAAGGGACACGAAGGTCCGCCCATAGCATGTTTATGGGCTTGCTTCTTAGCGGTGCAGATAAGGCACTTGTATACCTTAGTGCACCCCCGCTCTTTATGTCCCTCCTCGCCGCAGCGACGACATAGTTTGCTCCTATCTATGCCTTTGCATTCGTATGCTTTGTGGCCGGATTCAAGGCACCGATAGCACCTATCCACTGAAGGCGGCTGGGGTATACTAATAGGGCATACCGACCAGCCGATCTTCAGCTTCCCTTTCTCGGTTACCTTTTTGGCATCCGCCTTCAGTAGCCTGAGGTAGGCTACTTGGGTGCCAGAGGGTCCATCTCTCAATCGCACAGAGGCCCGCTCGATTGTGACGTCGCAGTGCTCCTTGACGGCGGCGACGACGTCTTCTGCGGTCGTGAACTCGTCCAAGTGCTTGCACTGGAGAGTTGTTTCCGCACCTAGCGACCTGATTTGGGCGCCCTCACCAAAGACCTCTTGGGCCAAGGCCTTGTATACTGCACTTGATTGTGCGCCTCGCTTCAGCACCAGAAGCATCTCTCCCGTGTTGGTGCGTCTTACGCTGCGCACATCCTGCCCAAGGGCCGAGAGGCTTTCGGCCGCCTTCATCGATTTAAGAACATCGGCGTATTTGTCCTTGTCGGTTTTTAACCACAAGGCTTCGCCTCTGTCCTTGGCCTTCTTCGCAGGCCGCGGTACCTCCGGTTTCGGTGCCGGCTTTTTCTTGGTGACCAGCGTCCAGGGGTTTGAGCCCCCCTGCCCCGGTCGTGCCGGGTTGCTGGTAGGGGAGAGAGGGTAACAATGAAACAGATTTTTTCTACAATTTAATTTTGATGATAATACTTGTTATTTGTATAACTAAAAGTGATACATAGTGCCACTCTGTTGTTTACTAATACATATATTTTTTCCAGCTGGTAAAATTCACGGGAAATAACATTTTTTGGATAATAAACAGTCGGTGGTAAAATGTTTCAGTGTGCCCCATGGGTAGGAACTATGAAACACGATGTCGTCTATAGTGAAATATTCTACTTATAAATTTCATTCTTTTGTTTTGACGAAGAATGATCCTAACGCTTTGAATTAAAGTTATATTGAGGCGAAAATCGTTTGTTTACGAAAGAATCCAGTATATCATCGCGTAACATCGAACCACCATATATGCATATTAGCTGCAATCCTGAAATAAGAGACAATTTCTACAAAATTTGCCCAAATTTACTAATTTTGCACTATATTAGTAGTATTTACTTTGGAAAATCGGAATCAATTCACATTTTGAGACAGACCACAAAAACAACCAAAAATCACTGTTCCCCATACGCCATCGTTCCACAGTTACCCAATGGATCTATTCATGAAAATTGTGAAATTACACAGAACCAGGACAAGTTGCCAAAAAACTTTGTTCGCGGCAAATGTTGAGCATAAAATTTGCTATAAGTAGCAATAGACTAAACATTTATTCAATGAATGGTAACTCATAAAGATGGAATAATGTTTTTCATTGCAAATTTACTCTGGCTATCACAAAACAAACAAATATCCATTAAAAGAGATATAGTTATCAGATCTCTTCCAAAATATAGCAACACGTGCAAAGAATTAGAAATCGCGAAATATGAGGGAATGAGACGATTCTGATCATGCATTATGATTTTATTGCGAATGTTTCATAGTTCCTGCTGATCCACTGTTACCCTCTCTCCCCTACCATCGCTCTCCACAGCGAGGTCACTCTCGCCCTCGCTTACCTCGCCCAGACGGCGTTTGACCTTGACGGTTGCACGCCGAGTGGTGTCGGTTTTGGCACCCTCGCCTGGCGACTTCCTAGGGCGCTTCGCGTTCGATGCCGTCTTGCGATTGCCCTTTCCTTTTCCCTTCGAGGGGAACTCGGTCGCCGCTCCGATCGACGTGGCTGCTCCGTAGAAGGTAAAGACCACTGTCTGTGAACCTCTATCGACCTTCTCTCTTTCCTCCCTATTGGAGGCCACTGTCTGGGTTTCTCTGTCGGGCCTCTCCCGACATTCCACCCTCTTAACATAGGCCTGCTGTTCCTGTCTTGCGACACGAACAGCTTTCCGGAGCTCCAGGAGGCTCAACTTCAACTATATTCTGCTTTGCGCTAGCGAAGTCGATTATAGAATCGAGTTGCTTCGCTACTTTGCGCATCGCAGATATTGGCCCCTCCGATGCATTGGTAGGGCTATTGCCTACCGCTGCTGGGGGGGTCACTGGTGCTTTCGGATGCAGCACTCATCGCTCCACTACTCTCCCCACGGGGGGGAGACCTCGCCAAACCACCTCTAGCGAAGGGGTTTGGCACCTCCGTTTGTTTAGTATATTTATTTTTGCTCTCCATATCAAATCCGACGAGTCGCGCGAGAAATAAATGTCCGCCACGCCAGAGCTCCGCATTAGCGTGGTAAGGGACGCTTACTGTGGGGGTTGCCCAGGTACCCCACAGGCTCCGTTAACGATCGAGCATCTTTTTCACCCCCTCGATCACTCATCCCTCGGCACGGGTCGCTTCACGCCTTGGAATTGGGGTTATGCCCTACCTTGCTTTACGTGGTGATCTCGGCCCGGATCATCACAACCATCCTCCTTTACCAGGGCTTTGGACCTGTAGCTCTGGTTCTCAACAGTTTTATGTACGTCTGTTATTACAGACATGCTACTATTGAGATCCGTCATTCGCTAGCGGAGTTGCGGTCATAGGTGTGACCATAAAGAACTGCACACAGTGTCAAATGCAACGGTGTGACGGTAGGTGTACAGTTAATGCACATAGGTTGCAGAAACTGGTTGTTCAGATAGCCTGTGCAATCGCATCCTGATAAATAATAAATAACAATAACAATTTTATTTTTTTTCATTTCTGGGAAAAATTTTCATTATGTCGTAAGTAACAATGTTAATCTTTTTGTTTACTTGATGCGAATATGAAATATAATATATTTTACGAAGCGTAGTATATTCTTCCAACTTTTGGTCACCCATACAATTCGCAATGTAATCCTTAGATGCATGATTTTTTATTTTCTTCGTTGTTTATTTTTTGGATGGATGCAATATTGTGGTTATCACTGGAAATTAGCAAAAATAGCGAAAAAACAAGATAGCTACAAGATCGCGACAAGATTAGGAAACCGCCATTTTTAAGATTTAACCTTTTCAATTCCGCAAAGCTACAAAAATGTAATTTGAATTGATTTTTATATGGAGTGTTCGAGCGACCATTGCTCTTGAACCAAGGAAAAACTTAGGAGGATGCAAAAGAATCGAGTTAGAAATCAAAAAGGCACACTAAGCAATAAATTAAATGGGTACCAAAAAATAGTAACAAATAATTTTCGATTTTCGCTCAACAGGTAGTGAAGGGGTGAATAAATCCATGAACTGTCAATTCATGACCGTCCGACACCAGACCAACAGGGCCTATATATTACTAGATGTTTGTTTTAAACTGGGCAGATAGAGCCAACAGGGTATATTTTCAATTCTTTCGCCATTTTGAATTGATTCCGTCGCATGCTAATCTTCGGGGGAAAGCACAATATTTACCTCTTGTTGAGGTGTTATATAACAAAAGTCGCTGTTGCCAAACTGCAACGAATGCATTTAAAGGTTAACATTGTTTTAGCACATCATCTAATTTCGAAGCTAATTGTTATAATCAATTTTTCACCTATCTGAAACCTACAGTTCACGGGGGAACAGAAAAGGCCATTTTGAATTATTTATTTCTTTTGTAGAGGTTTTAACCATAGGATCATTCATCTCTGTTTTCGGATAGATAACTCACATTTAGAAGAAAAAAAAAATCACTAACCCTATGCGCGGGGTTGGGAATCGCACCAAGGTGAGCTGTGTACAAGGCAATCGCACTTTGTTTTTTTTTATTTTGACGTCAGTATTGATTCCAAGTATGTTTTGAGTGTTCAACAAAAAAAACTGAATTTGAAACAAATACGCGAAATTAATAATTCGTGTATATTTTATAGTTAACTAGCTAATACCCTTCGCGCGTTGCTGCGATTTTCAACGAAATAGGAGGAAAACACAATTTGTTCCAAAGCGCCATCTGGCGGGCAGATAATCTCCAACTAATAGCACACAAACACGCCCCATACCAAATACCTACTGTGTGCAAATTTTTACGGAAATCGGTTAAGCCGTTTGGGAGTCTATAAATCATATACATACAAACTTTGACTTTTATATATATAGATAGATATTTAATATTCAATATTTCACACTCTTTGGACCATGTTGGAACAGTGTATCAATTCATTTCAACATAGGACTATTTTAACAGCTACGTGAGGTATTACAAATGTTAAACAAGCCGACAAGTTAATTCTAGAGATAAAGTCGATTGAGCAATGCAATTAGTGTTGCAGATTGTAGTTAATCAAAAAGCGAGATAAAATTCATAAGGTAGATACGTGAATGCTTAAACGATATTCAAATAGAATTAAATTATTTTATGTCTCATCCCGTCTGCTATGCCGGAATAAAATAAGGGTAATGAGTAAAAAGAAACCTATTTGATATTGGTATATTGCACCAAAGATAAGTGCTTGCTTGTGTCTGAGTGTATATGGAATCTGATGGGATTTTCGATTGACACCGGTGTAGTAGATTGCACTGGTTTTACACTTTCTAGCAGAAGTGTCAATGGAACATATCCAGTTTTCTGCACTTCTACTAGAAAGTGCAAAAACGGTGCAGTTTCAGTGCACTACACTACACCGGTGTCAATCAATCGAAAATCGTATGAATACAACTGAAGAATTGCAATCGAATTATTTGGGAGCATTCGGTAGCGCATCCTGCATGACAAAAAGATTCATCTTCTGCAGTCATATTCGTAAAGTCCGGCATCGCAACATCAGTGGAGTATGCAAGAGCTCCGGCAATGCTTCTGTATTTGGTTGACTATCTATCGGATCCTCCTTCCAATGTCACACATTAATAAAATTCGTAAACACGTCATTACTCTTCTTGTGATCTTCAAAGCTTATGAGGTATAGATATTCCTGAGTTTTTACGAGTGACCAACAGTTACACGGAGGTAATTAACTTGGTCATCAGCGACAAATGAAGAAAAAAGATTCATTTTTTTCCACTTTCGTCACTGTAACGTGACAGGCTAAGGCCAGGGATGGCCCATCCCACCAAAAGATTCATTCAAAACATATGGAAATGATAGCAAAAACATTGTCATTGTCATTTCTCAGCCCACACCCTGGCAGACGTTCATCCGCCCATCTAGACTCTGTCAAGATGAGGACCTACAAAGCCTAACTGTTCGTATGTGCTAGTCCGTATAGCACACCAGTTTCTTCCACAAGCAGGCGCCGGCTGTTAACCAGTCCCACAAGTTTCAGATACATTACATAGAGGATAGTTGGAGACAGAAAATGAAGAGATAGTAAAGAGATTTTGGTTTGCTGAAACGAGACAAGAAAAGCACAATGTTTGTGATTAGTTTTTTTTTTTTTTATCGTGCAGATGGGACTGCAGCTTAACGTAACGTCAAGTTCTCTATTTTGTCTGGTCCAATGTATCCTGCTCCTAACAACGCGTGCTAAGTCGTCAGTGATGCAATTAAAACTTCGCATTGATTCCGCTTCTATTTTCTTCCTGATCCCCTAGATCAGAAGCGGATCAATCGACTGTTAAGTAAATTAGAGATCGCAGTCAGCCGTGATGTCCGCGAATTTCATACATACATACAAACTATTTGGCGCAAGTTCAGAGCGTGTAACGTCGTTTTGCATTGAATCCGCTTCTGTCTCTTCCTAATCTCCTTTTTGTCTGCTAGTTCCGAAGCAGATCAATCGACTATTAATTGAAACGGTAAACATACTAGCAGTATTAGTCCTTACTCGCGAATACTTTTCCTTCAACTGTGCTGTTTCTTCTCTATCTTATAACATAACTCGATTAACCCTGTTCTAGTCAATATACATATTCATTACATTATGGACCAGGCAAACCCTTAATTTTTCTATTATTATTTTCCTGAGTAGCTATACCAGGTATTTTAGGATTTCGCAAAAAGAATCTCTGCCAATAAAGGCGTAAGAAATATTTATCCACTATTAACCATAAAGTTTGCTCGAACCGAATGTCCGCCTGGTTCGACTCGAATAGACCACACCGACCCGAAAGGGTTGCTTATCATTTCTGAGAGTCGGTGTGCGTGGTCGAGTTTAGTAATCATAAGAACAAGTCCTGAATAATTAACTATCTCTTAGGTGCCAGTCCTTTCCTGAACTAGCCTCATACTCACGATCAAAAGAGTCGACCACTAGTAGGATCCACATGTCCCCCACCCAAGCGAATTGATCAACTTGCAAGTAGGAGCACATATCTACCAACCAGCCAAGAAGACTTCCGAATCAATGAGAATGGACCATGCCAGTCGAAGGCCACAGGCCCAGCGCCATCTCGTACAGTGTCATTGTCATTTCTCAAGATGAGAACCTACAAAGCCTAACTGTTCGTATTTGCTAGTCCGTATAGATTTTGGTTTGCTGAAACGAAACAAGAAAAGCAAAACAATTGTGATTAGTATCGTAGCTATAAAAAATAAATAAACGATTTCTCCTCTGTTGTCGGTTTCCCTGTTCGCAGTCCTCCCTCCTATTCCTGATCTGTTTGGGCCACTGGCTTTCCGTTTCCTTGGCCGTCCCGCTCTCCCGCATACATCGTAGCAGGAGAAACAAATGAAAAGACAAAACAAAACAAAATGAAAATAAATGGACGTCTGCTATCTGTGCCTAAATTGATTTTGCTTCTCAGTTTTGCACGACCCAGGGGGGACTTGGCCTTGATCCCAATGCTCTGTCACCGATGTTACGTGATATTCGTTATGAAATATTCTTTGTTTGGGGGCCCTTCATAAACAATGTTGTACGTTTTTTTATCCCTGATCCGCTGATACGTTTAAAATTCATTTTTAGTTTTTTTATCTCGTTACGTGACGCTCTTCCCTATTGTCAATATCCAACATCATTTATGAATGGTCCCCAGGTGATATATTTAGAGCAGACAATCCAATGAGAAATAGGATTGACAGGATTTTAGTGCGCTCTTGGCACCTTGTGTCACATCTTCATGTTTGTTATACATACTAAGTATACCAAAGCATGCGATGTGATGACCGGAAGATTAGAGAAGCAACTCCTCCCCTTCCCCCCCCATATGGAAATGATAGCAAAAACATGGAGAAAAAATAAACAAACAACAGCTGATAGCGCTTTTCAGCTGTCAAAAGCGACATCTAACGGCAAACACACAGACTAGTTTTCGCGAGCAAATGTCAAAATTCCGCACGAAAAGCTTAGTATGCACCTCTTGCGAAATGAGGTCGCAAAATATTTTTCCTTCTTCCGTGCGGAATTTTGACATTTGCTCGTGAAAACTAGTCTGTGTGTTTTCTGTTAGATGTCGCTTTTGATAACTGAAAAACGACATCAGCTGTTGTTTGTTTATTTCTTTTGTATATTTCTGCTGTCATTTGAATGTTTTAAATGGTGTATTTTATTAATTCATCACTGATGTGTATGTAATCGGTGATAATTGTAAACCTATTTGCCATTCATGAAGCTATCAGGGAAGTGACGTACTCAGCGTGAATCATGTTTCGAGCATGATTAATCCTAATGCTTATTTGTGACGGTTCCGGATGTCTCAGGGAAGTTCAGTCTGACCAATTTAGGCAGCACAATTCCTGGAATCGGAATTTTAAATCATTGGCTGGCCATTTTCTATCTAAATTGGCTGCTTCTACCGTTTCTAGAAGAACCAGGGAAATTATCGAAATTCGCTAAACCAAATTTATTGCAATTATCCGAATCGTAAGTCTAAATCGGCGTGTGACCATTAAAAATCATACAAGTCTCGGGGAAACTACCTTTCGAAACACGTATCGGAATCTGGAACGGATTCCAGCGCAAATATAACAACCAACTCCGACTCAATCTGTTTCAGGTCGAACTAAACCCTAGGCTTTAAACTTTGGGTGACGTTAAAAATCGATTATGATAACAATGGCTACTACTAAAAGTTCTGGAAGTCTCAGCGAATGCTACCAATAATCAGTACAGATACAAACCTATTTTTGGTATAACAATTATGAGAATCGTAATTCAAATTTATTGCCATAAGTAATTCGTGGTAATTCTAATTGCATGAAACACTAGAAAAGGCTATAGAAAAAGTTTAAGGAATCCCGCGGAAGTGTTTCATGGTCTGAATCGTCATTCCAAATCACTGGATTATGATACTACTGTCGTCATCTTTTTTTGTGGCTGAGTTCGACAAAATTGACAACAGTTATTCCTCTACCCAGTCAAACTAGTCCGGAACCGGTTCAGACTTCCAGCATGAATTCCAGCTCAAATGCATCAACCGATTGAGTCGGAATCGGCTGTTTTCTTTAGTGCAAGATTCCACACTGAATTCATTCAGGATTTCGAACCAGTTCCGGAATGGATTTGACGGATAGTTGGGATAGGTTGGTGTGGCGGCGCTAGTGTTTATCGTATATTAATTCAAATGCTTACACACGTTTTTTTTTAATATTTTTGTTCGATCATGGATGTCTGTTCTCTGTGGGGTTTGTATTATCGCGAAATTCTCAAGCGTTGCTATGTGATGCGCGTATTTATGTGACGTGTCTAGTAGTGCATTCATAATCATTGAGTATTGCATATCAAATATAAAACATTGATCATTAAATACTAAATATCACGCATTGAATATGAATATTAAACATTGAATATTACATTTTCGGCCCCATTCTGCGCGGCGTGTGACTTGAGACGACTAATCTCACCTCACTCTAAGTGACTTTTCTCACCTAATTCTGAAGAGTCACTTCGGGTGATGTGAGACACCCATTTAACCGCAATGAGGAATCTCACATCACCCAAATCGATTCTCAGAATAGGGTGAGAAAAGTCACGTAAAGTGAGGAAAGATTAGTCGTCTCACGTCACACGCTGCGCAGTTTATATATTAAATATCAAACGTTAAATATTCAACAATAAATATTAAATATAAAATAAAAATATAAAAATATAAAATTTTAAATATTAAATACACTGAAGACCCGATTTTATCAGCCCCCGATTTTGTCACCCTCATATGAAAATTGATAGTTGGTAGTTTGATGGGCTCTAGCAGTCGAACCAAGTTGAATTCGAGTAAATCCTTTCTTGGGCATCCAAAATATGCAAAAATAAAAAACTGATTTTTCTTTATTTTGGACTGTCAGACCCGCTTAACCTATCATAACCCAGCTATGTTAAAACTTTTGGTAATTTATAAAATACTTCGTGAGCCCTCGTATTATGCCGGATTAAGTATGGGAAAAATAAAATAACCCATTTGGAACGCTTCATTTCGAAAAAAACTAGCATATGAAATTTCATACGCTGGGCTGATAGGGTATAAAATAATTATTACAGAGAAAATTCGGCTCATATCTTTATATTTAGCATAAAATCGAATATCTTCAACCTTGCGAGAAAATTCATTTAGCAGCTTTTTTGAATGATTTTAACACTTCTTTCCTCTTTCATGCCGTTTTGTTGGTTCGTTGCATCAAACCATCTTTCCCTTAAACTTTGTTCATTATAATCTGTACCTTCTCTAGTCCGGTTCGGAATCGATCCAGAGCGTCCAACCGTGGCTCCACCGTTAGATCACCGGACAGTACCGCTACCGAGTGACCATCCTGGGACATCCTACCGGTCAACCAACCGCCCGTTTTGCGTACCTGTTTCGATCGATTAACAGTTCCGAAAATAAGTTTACTTGGAGTTTACAACTGTCTTATACATCATACGACAGAAAATGATCGCTTGTCCGACGGTAATCATAATTTCTCGTCCTGGGTGCGGCACTTGACGTGGTACTGTTTTTTTTTTTTTCAATTTGTTTATTTGGTAAGGCACGTATGCGTTAGCTTAAAGGTGCCATTTTTTCATTGTTTTACATTTTGAATTTCTTAAAGCTAGGGGGTTACACATTTCAATATTATTTTGTTTTATATAATGAAACTAAAAAAAAACTTTACAGCTAACTTATACATATAAAAGAGGGTATAATATAATATTCGTAAGATTTGGGGGACGGGTCATTTTGTGTGTTCTTTGTATTGTAATTCACTTTATGATTTTTTGAAGGGAGTTTGTAGGAGAAATTAATTATTAACTAAGCTGAACATTTTACAAGCTTATTAACTAGAAATAACTAGAGAGAGTGGTTCAAGATTAAGAGGAATTAATTAGGGCTATTTAAAAGTAGTGGTACTGTTGTGCATTTCTTAACGAGATTAAATATTAATCAACTAAAACTAGAAGATAGGGGGGCACATAAGTTTTGGGAAGATATTCAAGGGGAGAAGGGGGTGAAGTCATACATCTGTGTGTCAGAGACATGGGAGGGGAGGGTGGACAAGGCTGAACGGAGGGGGGGGGGAGGGGTGAGATATAAACTTTCAGTTTCCGGCATCAGGAATTAACGGCCAGGATTACATTTTCGAACGGATTGATCAACTAAAACTAGAAGATAGGGGGCACATAAGTTTTGGGAAGATATTCAAGGGGAGAAGGGGGTGAAGACATACATCAGTGTATCAGAGACATGGGAGAGAGGGTGGAAAAGGCTGAAGGGGGGGGGGGGGGGTAGGGATAAAAACTTTCAGTTTCCGGCATCAGGAATCAACGGCCAGGATTACAGATTCGAACGGATGCATCAAGTATTGGGACGCCGGGCGGTTTTCCTCGAGTCGGCAGGGGTTCCTCCAGACGATTTCGTAGTACGGCTCAGATACGGATCGGGAACACATCGCGTTGCGCGTGTGATGTTGTACTGTAGATCTCGTGTTGTTGGTTCATTCGACAGATGTTTTGTCTCGTCTTGGAGTGGTATCAAACCATCGTTGGGGTACGGTAGTCGGAAGAGGGCACTTCTGGGAATGATAAGAGAAAAGATAGGGGCATTTAAATTTGGATATTGATGGTTTTGAGGAAGGTGTATATAAGGGACATGTAGAGAATATCGCGGCTTGCTAGTACATCTCGAACCGGGACATTGGGTGATCTTCCTCGGGCCCGAAGGGAATCGAATAGTTGAGATCTGGCAGAACAGTACTCGGCGCATGCCCAGACAACATGTTCGATTTCGTAATAACCGTTACCACAAGCGCAGATACCGCTATCCACGAGCCCAATACGCCGGAGATGTGCGTCCAGCGTGTAGTGATTGGACATGAGCCGAGACATCACGCGAATGAAATCCCGACCCACATCCATCCCCCCGGACCAAGGTTTCGTCGATACCTTAGGGATTATCGAATGTAGCCACCTTCCCAGTTCACCATTGCTCCATGAAGTTTGCCAACTTTCGAGGGTTCTCTGATGAGTAATACTGAAAAATTCGCTGAAGCTAATTGGTCTTTCATATATGTCACCTTGTAAAGCGCCCGCCTTAGCTAAAGAGTCCGCTTCTTCATTACCTGGAATGCAGCAATGCGAGGGAACCCAAACTAAGGTAATCTTGTACGATCTTACAGATAAAGCACGCAGGCGCTCCCAGATTTTCCCCAGAAAATATGGAATGTGCTTTCTAGGTTTCATTGAACGGAGAGCCTCGATTGAGCTGAGGCTATCCGAGACAATAAAGTAATGATCGGTGGGCAAAGTATCAATGATCCCAAGGGTATACTGAATAGCAGCAAGTTCTGCGACGTAAACTGAAGCAGGATCATTGAGTTTGAATGAGGCGGTGAGGTTTTGATTGAATATACCGAAGCCAGTGGAGCCGTCGAGGCTTGACCCGTCGGTGTAAAACATCTTATCTTATCTTAAATACGTTTATTTAGGCCCAAATGCTTTAGCTTAACGAGGCCGATAATTCATTTTTTTTTTTAATTACATGTCACATGTTAGTGGGGGAAAGGAAAGCCGTATTTAGGGGCGGCTTGCTCCCCTCTTATGTAAGTAAAGGAAAAAGGTAGGAAGTGGGATACATATTGTGTAATTGACATCGTCGTTTGCTGATTGATCATTGTGGCGGATATGCACACTTTGTTGTAGTGTTGTAGTTTCCAGCCTGTAATCGCAGGGGCGAGGGGAGGGTCGATATTTCGGATAATTATTGGCACTCTGATACTGTCATGATGTTCTCTATATCATCTGCATGTGAGGTATGTCATGATGTTCTGGGTAGACGGTTATCAAGAAGGGTATGCACCGAAGACTCGTGAAGCAATGCCATATTGTAGATACAGGGATAGGTTGGTGAGATTCTACTGTGAATGAGAGAGGGGAAAATGTATTAAACTTGGACATCAATGGTTTTCAAAAAGATATAGATAAGAAAAATATAGGGGTGGTCACGGCTTGCCAGGACGTCCCGGACTGGCACATAGGGTGATCTACCTCGGGCCCGAAGGGAATCTATTAGTTGGGACCTGGCAACACAGTACTCTGCGCACAGCCAAACAACATGCTCGATGTCGTGGTAGCCGTTCTCACAAACACAATGATTACTTTCAGCAAGCCCTATACGACGGAGATGCGCGTCAAACGAGTAATGGTTGGACATGATCCTTGACATCGTACGAATAAAGTCCCGGTTCACATCCAACCCCTTAAACCAAGCATTCGTTGATACCTTCGGGATAATGGAATGTAGCCACCGTCCCAGATGCCCATTGCTCCATGAGGTTTGCCAACTATCGAGCGTCCTCTGACGAGAGATACTGAAAAATTCGTTGAAGCAAATTGGTCTTTCGTAAGTGTCGCCTTCTAATGCGCCCACCTTGGCTAAAGAGTCCGCCTTCTCATTGCCCGCAATAGAACAATGTGACGGGACCCAAACCAAGGTAATCTGGTAAGATTTTTCAGATAAAGCACTCAGATATTCCCGTATTTTCCCCAGGAAATACGGTGAGTGCTTTCCAGGCTTCGCCGCACGGATGGCCTCAATGGAGCTGAGACTATCCGAAACGATGAAGTAATGGTCTGAGGGCAGGGTGTCAATGATCCCGAGAGTATACTGAATGGCAGCTAATTCTGCGACGTAAATTGAAGCAGGATCATTGAGTTTGAATGAGGCAGCAAGATTTTCGTTGAAGATACCGAAGCCTGTGGACCCGTTGAGAATTGATCCGTCAGTGTAGAACATTTTGGCGCAGTCGACTTGATGGTATTTGTTAAAGAAAATATTTGGGACCACTTGTGGGCGAATATGATCCGGAATTCCACAAATCTCTTCCTTCATGGATGTATCGAAAAATACAGTGTGATCAGAAGTATCTAAGAGATGAGCACGGTTGACGTTATACGTAGATGAATTGATGTTCTGTGCCATGTAATCGAAGTACAAGGACATGAATCGGGTCTGAGAATTAAGCTCGACAAGCCTTTCGCAATTTGCAATCACCAATGGGTTCAGAATATCGCATCGAATGAGTAATCGATATGAGAGGTCCCAAAATCGATTTTTCAGAGGAAGAACGCCCGCCAGCACTTCGAGACTCATCGTATGGGTCGAGTGCATGCAACCCAAGGCAATACGCAAGCAACGATACTGGATTCGCTCCAGTTTGATGAAATGTATGTTCGCAGCGGAGCGAAAGCAGAAACATCCGTACTCCAACACTGATAATATCGTTGTTTGGTACAGCCTGATTAGGTCTCCTGGATGGGCACCCCACCATGTTCCAGTTATTGTACGGAAAAAGTTGATCCTTTGTTGGCACTTCTGTTTCAGATACCTAATGTGACATCCCCAGGTACCTTTAGAGTCGAACCATACCCCGAGATATTTGAATGTTGAAGCCTGAAATGGCTATTTTCGTGTAAAACATCTTGTTGCAGTCGACTTCTCGAAATTTACTATGAAAGATGCTTGGGATCACTTGCGGACGTATGTGATCCGGGATTCCACGAATCTCGTCTTTCATGGATGTGTCGAAGAATACAGTTGAATCAGAAGCATGAAAGAGATTGACACGGTTGGGATAGTATGAAGAAGGATTGATATTTTGTGCCATGTAATCGAAGTACAAGGACATAAATCGGGTTTGAGAATTCAGCTCGACAAGCCTTTCGAAATTTGCAATTACTAACGGGTTCAAGATATCGCATCGGATGAGCAATCGATATGAGAGTTCCCAAAATCGATTTTTCAGCGGAAGGACGCCCGCCAGCACTTCTAAACTCATCGTATGTGTCGAGTGCATGCAACCCAAAGCAATACGCAAACAACAATATTGGATTCGCTCTAGTTTGATGAAATGTATGTTCGCAGCGGAGCGGAAACAGAAACTCCCGTACTCCATCACCGACAATATTGTTGTTTGGTACAGCCTGATCAGGTCTCCTGGGTGGGCACCCCACCATGTTCCGGTTATTGTACGGAGAAAGTTGATCCTTTGTTGGCACTTCTGTTTCAGATACCTAATGTGACATCCCCAGGTTCCTTTAGAGTCGAACCAGACCCCGAGATATTTGAAAGTTGAAACCTGAGCAATAGTTTGACCCATTAATTGAAGCTGTAGTTGCGCTGGTTCACGCTTCCTTGAAAATACGACTAGCTCAGTTTTCTCCGTGGAGAACTCGATACCTAGCTGGAGGGCCCAAGCAGACAAATTGTCCAAGGTATCTTGCAATGGTCCTTGGCAGCTTGCAGATGACGGTGTGGTCTCTATTACAGATCGATGGCTTTGGGACCTGTAATAGAGACCACACCGTCATCTGCAAGCTGCCTTAGCGTGCAGGAATTGACAAGACATTCGTCAATGTCATTCACGTAAAAGTTATAGAGAAGGGGGCTTAGACATGAGCCCTGGGGAAGACCCATGTAGCTAATTCGTGATGTCGATAAATCACCATGCGAAAAATGCATATGTTTTTCAGACAGCAAGTTTAGCAAAAAGTTGTTTAGAGTCGGTGAAAGACCATGCTGGTGCAGCTTCTCAGAAAGAATTTTGATAGAAACTGAATCAAAAGCCCCCTTTATATCTAGGAAAACTGATGCCATCTGCTCTTTGCTAGCATAAGCCATTTGAATTTCTGTTGAGAGCAACGCAAGACAATCGTTCGTCCCTTTGCCTTTGCGGAAACCAAATTGTGTATCTGACAGTAAGCCATTTGCTTCAACCCAATTATCGAGGCGAAACAAGATCATTTTCTTGAACAACTTTCGGATACAGGACAGCATCGCAATCGGTCGATACGAGTTGTGGTCGGAGGCTGGTTTTCCTGGTTTTTGAATGGCGATGACCTTCACTTGCCTCCAGTCATGAGGGACAATATTACCCTCAAGAAACTTATTAAATAAATTCAACAAGCGTCTCTTGGCAGAGTCTGGCAGATTCTTTAACAAGTTAAATTTGATTCTGTCTGACCCTGGGGCTTTATCGTTACATGACAAGAGAGCAAGTGAGAACTCCACCATCGAAAACGGTGTTTCGTTCGCGTTATTGTGAGGGGACGCGGCGCGGTAGATCTTCTGTGCCGGGGCGGAATCCGGACAAACCTTTTTGGCAAAATCGAATATCCAACGGTTTGAATATTCCACGCTCTCATTAGTACTGTTTCGGTTTCGTAAGCGCCGGGCCGTACTCCAAAGAGTGCTCATCGATGTTTCTCTCGTTAGTCCGTCGACGAACCGGCGCCAGTAGCTACGTTTTTTGGCTTTTATCAAACTCTTCATGCGCGTTTCCGCCATCGCGTACTGTCGGTAGCTAGCTGGCAGCCCGTCGTCCCGGAAGGTCTTATACGCAGCGGCCTTCTCCGCGTACACGTCTGAGCACTCTTTGTCCCACCATGGATTGGGAGGACGCCCGCGTGAGTTCGCGTCTGGTATGCGTTTAGTCTGAGCTTGAATCGCGGTATCGAGAATCAAGCCAGCCAGGAACCCGTACTCTTCCTCCGGAGGAAGCTCTTGAGTGCACTCGATTTTATCGGATATCGCGGACGCGTAACTCTTCCAATCAATATTTCGTGTGAGGTCATACGAAACATTGATTATATTCGGTGGCCCTGAACCGTTAGAAATATTAATTACGATTGGCAGATGGTCGCTGCCGTGGGGATCAGAGACTACCTTCCACATGCAATCTAACCGCAGCGATGTCGAGCAGAGGGACAGATCTAAGGCGCTCGGTCGCGCTGGAGGGGCAGGAATCCGTGTCATTTCACCCGTATTCAAAATAGTCATATTGAAGTTGTCGCAAAGCTCATAGAGTAGGGTAGATCGATTATCGTCATGAAGGCAACCCCATGCCGTGCCGTGGGAGTTGAAGTCACCTAAAACTAGCGTCGGTGCGGGGAGAAGTTCCGCAATATCGCAAAGCCGTCGGTGGCTAACTAAGGCTCTAGGGGGATGTAGGTGGAAGCAACCTTTGGTCTTTGCCTTTTATTCTGGTTTGGCAAGCGACAACTTCAATGCCTGGTGTCGAGGGGAGGTCGATCCGATTGAAAGAATAGCACTTTTTGATCCCCAAAAGTACTCCTCCGTAAGAGTCTTCTCGATCCAAGCGAATAATATTAAAATCGTGGAAGTGTAGGGTTATTTCTGAAGTGAGCCATGTCTCGCATAGGGCAAATGCATCGCATTTCAAATTATTTAGTAAGATTTTAAACGAATCGATTTTCGGGATAATGCTTCTGCAATTCCACTGTAGAACAGTGATTAAATCCTTGACCTCGTTCGATGAATTAGCCATCGAAGGATACAATCGCTGAAAGGAGGGGCCATTTCGCAGTAAACTGCATCAAAAATGTTTTTACTGCGGGGAGAAAGCTTATCAAGATACTTTTAAGGGGGTCAGAAATGTTTAACGCTGTAAGAATACGGTCCACAATGTCAGAGAAATTTATTAAGCCAGCGCTGTTTTCTTTCTCTGGCTGAGATATGGGAACACATGGGGTTTTTGATGTTCCTGGAAGTGCTGGGAACTCCTTTTCTGAGCTCAGGTTACTGAGACAGGGAGCGACTTGCTTCGGTTTTGCACCAGTATTTATGTGATGTGTCTAGTAGTGCATTCATAATCATTGAGTATTGCATATCAAATATAAAACATTGATCATTAAATACTAAATATCACGCATTGAATATGAATATTAAACATTGAATATTACATTTTCGGCCCCATTCTGCGCGGCGTGTGACTTGAGACGACTAATCTCACCTCACTCTAAGTGACTTTTCTCACCTAATTCTGAAGAGTCACTTCGGGTGATGTGAGACACCCATTTAACCGCAATGGGGAATCTCACATCACCCAAATCGATTCTCAGAATAGGGTGAGAAAAGTCACGTAAAGTGAGGAGAGATTAGTCGTCTCACGTCACACGCTGCGCAGTTTATATATTAAATATCAAACGTTAAATATTCAACAATAAATATTAAATATAAAATAAAAATATAAAAATATAAAATTTTAAATATTAAATACACTGAAGACCCGATTTTATCAGCCCCCGATTTTGTCACCCTCATATGAAAATTGATAGTTGGTAGTTTGATGGGCTCTAGCAGTCGAACCAAGTTGAATTCGAGTAAATCCTTTCTTGGGCATCTAAAATATGCAAAAATAAAAAACTGATTTTTCTTTATTTTGGACTGTCAGACCCGCTTAACCTATCATAACCCAGCTATGTTAAAACTTTTGGTAATTTATAAAATGCTTCGTGAGCCCTCGTATTATGCCGGATTAAGTATGGGAAAAATAAAATAACCCATTTGGAACGCTTCATTTCGAAAAAAAACTAGCATATGAAATTTCATACGCTGGGCTGATGGGTATAAAATAATTATTACAGAGAAAATTCGGCTCATATCTTTATATTTAGCATAAAATCGTATATCTTCAACCTTGCGAGAAAATTCATTTAGCAGCTTTTTTGAATGATTTTAACACTTCTTTCCTCTTTCATGCCGTTTTGTTGGTTCGTTGCATCAAACCATCTTTCCCTTAAACTTTGTTCATTATAATCTGTACCTTCTCTAGTCCGGTTCGGAATCGATCCAGAGCGTCCAACCGTGGCTCCACCGTTAGATCACCGGACAGTACCGCTACCGAGTGACCATCCTGGGACATCCTACCGGTCAACCAACCGCCCGTTTTGCGTACCTGTTTCGATCGATTAACAGTTCCGAAAATAAGTTTACTTGGAGTTTACAACTGTCTTATACATCATACGACAGAAAATGATCGCTTGTCCGACGGTAATCATAATTTCTCGTCCTGGGTGCGGCACTTGACGTAGTACTGTTTTTTTTCAATTTGTTTATTTGGTAAGGCACGTATGCGTTAGCTTAAAGGTGCCATTTTTTCATTGTTTTACATTTTGAATTTCTTAAAGCTAGGGGGTTACACATTTCAATATTATTTTGTTTTATATAATGAAACTAAAAAAAAAACTTTACAGCTAACTTATACATATAAAAGAGGGTATAATATAATATTCGTAAGATTTGGGGGACGGGTCATTTTGTGTGTTCTTTGTATTGTAATTCACTTTATGATTTTTTGAAGGGAGTTTGTAGGAGAAATTAATTATTAACTAAGCTGAACATTTTACAAGCTTATTAACTAGAAATAACTAGAGAGAGTGGTTCAAGATTAAGAGGAATTAATTAGGGCTATTTTAAAGTAGTGGTACTGTTGTGCATTTCTTAACGAGATTAAATATTAATCAACTAAAACTAGAAGATAGGGGGGCACATAAGTTTTGGGAAGATATTCAAGGGGAGAAGGGGGTGAAGTCATACATCTGTGTGTCAGAGACATGGGAGGGGAGGGTGGACAAGGCTGAACGGAGGGGGGGGGGAGGGGTGAGATATAAACTTTCAGTTTCCGGCATCAGGAATTAACGGCCAGGATTACATATTCGAACGGATTGATCAACTAAAACTAGAAGATAGGGGGCACATAAGTTTTGGGAAGATATTCAAGGGGAGAAGGGGGTGAAGACATACATCTGTGTATCAGAGACATGGGAGAGAGGGTGGAAAAGGCTGAAGGGGGGGGGGGGGGGGTAGGGATAAAAACTTTCAGTTTCCGGCATCAGGAGTCAACGGCCAGGATTACAGATTCGAACGGATGCATCAAGTATTGGGACGCCGGGCGGTTTTCCTCGAGTCGGCAGGGGTTCCTCCAGACGATTTCGTAGTACGGCTCAGATACGGATCGGGAACACATCGCGTTGCGCGTGTGATGTTGTACTGTAGATCTCGTGTTGTTGGTTCATTCGACAGATGTTTTGTCTCGTCTTGGAGTGGTATCAAACCATCGTTGGAGTACGGTAGTCGGAAGAGGGCACTTCTGGGAATGATAAGAGAAAAGATAGGGGCATTTAAATTTGGATATTGATGGTTTTGAGGAACGTGTATATAAGGGACATGTAGAGAATATCGCGGCTTGCTAGTACATCTCGAACCGGGACATTGGGTGATCTTCCTCGGGCCCGAAGGGAATCGAATAGTTGAGATCTGGCAGAACAGTACTCGGCGCATGCCCAGACAACATGTTCGATTTCGTAATAACCGTTACCACAAGCGCAGATACCGCTATCCACGAGCCCAATACGCCGGAGATGTGCGTCCAGCGTGTAGTGATTGGACATGAGCCGAGACATCACGCGAATGAAATCCCGACCCACATCCATCCCCCCGGACCAAGGTTTCGTCGATACCTTAGGGATTATCGAATGTAGCCACCTTCCCAGTTCACCATTGCTCCATGAAGTTTGCCAACTTTCGAGGGTTCTCTGATGAGTAATACTGAAAAATTCGCTGAAGCTAATTGGTCTTTCATATATGTCACCTTGTAAAGCGCCCGCCTTAGCTAAAGAGTCCGCTTCTTCATTACCTGGAATGCAGCAATGCGAGGGAACCCAAACTAAGGTAATCTTGTACGATCTTACAGATAAAGCACGCTAGCGCTCCCAGATTTTCCCCAGAAAATATGGAATGTGCTTTCTAGGTTTCATTGAACGGAGAGCCTCGATTGAGCTGAGGCTATCCGAGACAATAAAGTAATGATCGGTGGGCAAAGTATCAATGATCCCAAGGGTATACTGAATAGCAGCAAGTTCTGCGACGTAAACTGAAGCAGGATCATTGAGTTTGAATGAGGCGGTGAGGTTTTGATTGAATATACCGAAGCCAGTGGAGCCGTCGAGGCTTGACCCGTCGGTGTAAAACATCTTGTTGCAGTCGACTTCTCGAAATTTACTATGAAAGATGCTTGGGATCACTTGCGGACGTATGTGATCCGGGATTCCACGAATCTCGTCTTTCATGGATGTGTCGAAGAATACAGTTGAATCAGAAGCATGAAAGAGATTGACACGGTTGGGATAGTATGAAGAAGGATTGATATTTTGTGCCATGTAATCGAAGTACAAGGACATAAATCGGGTTTGAGAATTCAGCTCGACAAGCCTTTCGAAATTTGCAATTACTAACGGGTTCAAGATATCGCATCGGATGAGCAATCGATATGAGAGTTCCCAAAATCGATTTTTCAGCGGAAGGACGCCCGCCAGCACTTCTAAACTCATCGTATGTGTCGAGTGCATGCAACCCAAAGCAATACGCAAACAACAATATTGGATTCGCTCTAGTTTGATGAAATGTATGTTCGCAGCGGAGCGGAAACAGAAACTCCCGTACTCCATCACCGACAATATTGTTGTTTGGTACAGCCTGATCAGGTCTCCTGGGTGGGCACCCCACCATGTTCCGGTTATTGTACGGAGAAAGTTGATCCTTTGTTGGCACTTCTGTTTCAGATACCTAATGTGACATCCCCAGGTTCCTTTAGAGTCGAACCAGACCCCGAGATATTTGAAAGTTGAAACCTGAGCAATAGTTTGACCCATTAATTGAAGCTGTAGTTGCGCTGGTTCACGCTTCCTTGAAAATACGACTAGCTCAGTTTTCTCCGTGGAGAACTCGATACCTAGCTGGAGGGCCCAAGCAGACAAATTGTCCAAGGTATCTTGCAATGGTCCTTGCAGATCGATGGCTTTGGGACCTGTAATACAGACCACACCGTCATCTGCAAGCTGCCTTAGCGTGCAGGAATTGACAAGACATTCGTCAATGTCATTCACGTAAAAGTTATAGAGAAGGGGGCTTAGACATGAGCCCTGGGGAAGACCCATGTAGCTAATTCGTGATGTCGATAAATCACCATGCGAAAAATGCATATGTTTTTCAGACAGCAAGTTTAGCAAAAAGTTGTTTAGAGTCGGTGAAAGACCATGCTGGTGCAGCTTCTCAGAAAGAATTTTGATAGAAACTGAATCAAAAGCCCCCTTTATATCTAGGAAAACTGATGCCATCTGCTCTTTGCTAGCATAAGCCATTTGAATTTCTGTTGAGAGCAACGCAAGACAATCGTTCGTCCCTTTGCCTTTGCGGAAACCAAATTGTGTATCTGACAGTAAGCCATTTGCTGCAACCCAATTATCGAGGCGAAACAAGATCATTTTCTCGAACAACTTTCGGATACAGGACAGCATCGCAATCGGTCGATACGAGTTGTGGTCGGAGGCTGGTTTTCCTGGTTTTTGAATGGCGATGACCTTCACTTGCCTCCAGTCATGAGGGACAATATTACCCTCAAGAAACTTATTAAATAAATTCAACAAGCGTCTCTTGGCAGAGTCTGGCAGATTCTTTAACAAGTTAAATTTGATTCTGTCTGACCCTGCGGCTTTATTGTTACATGACAAGAGAGCAAGTGAGAACTCCACCATCGAAAACGGTGTTTCGTTCGCGTTATTGTGAGGGGACGCGGCGCGGTAGATCTTCTGTGCCGGGGCGGAATCCGGACAAACCTTTTTGGCAAAATCGAATATCGAACGGTTTGAATATTCCACGCTCTCATTAGTACTGTTTCGGTTTCGTAAGCGCCGGGCCGTACTCCAAAGAGTGCTCATCGATGTTTCTCTCGTTAGTCCGTCGACGAACCGGCGTCAGTAGCTACGTTTTTTGGCTTTTATCAAACTCTTCATGCGCGTTTCCGCCATCGCGTACTGTCGGTAGCTAGCTGGCAGCCCGTCGTCCCGGAAGGTCTTATACGCAGCGGCCTTCTCCGCGTACACGTCTGAGCACTCTTTGTCCCACCATGGATTGGGAGGACGCCCGCGTGAGTTCGCGTCTGGTATGCGTTTAGTCTGAGCTTGAATCGCGGTATCGAGAATCAAGCCAGCCAGGAACCCGTACTCTTCCTCCGGAGGAAGCTCTTGAGTGCACTCGATTTTATCGGATATCGCGGACGCGTAACTCTTCCAATCAATATTTCGTGTGAGGTCATACGAAACATTGATTATATTCGGAGGCCCTGAACCGTTAGAAATATTAATTACGATTGGCAGATGGTCGCTGCCGTGGGGATCAGAGACTACCTTCCACATGCAATCTAACCGCAGCGATGTCGAGCAGAGGGACAGATCTAAGGCGCTCGGTCGCGCTGGAGGGGCAGGAATCCGTGTCATTTCACCCGTATTCAAAATAGTCATATTGAAGTTGTCGCAAAGCTCATAGAGTAGGGTAGATCGATTATCGTCATGAAGGCAACCCCATGCCGTGCCGTGGGAGTTGAAGTCACCTAAAACTAGCGTCGGTGCGGGGAGAAGTTCCGCAATATCGCAAAGCCGTCGGTGGCTAACTAAGGCTCTAGGGGGATGTAGGTGGAAGCAATGCAAAGGTCTTTGCCTTTTATTCTGGTTTGGCAAGCGACAACTTCAATGCCTGGTGTCGAGGGGAGGTCGATCCGATTGAAAGAATAGCACTTTTTGATCCCCAAAAGTACTCCTCCGTAAGAGTCTTCTCGATCCAAGCGAATAATATTAAAATCGTGGAAGTGTAGGGTTATTTCTGAAGTGAGCCATGTCTCGCATAGGGCAAATGCATCGCATTTCAAATTATTTAGTAAGATTTTAAACGAATCGATTTTCGGGATAATGCTTCTGCAATTCCACTGTAGAACAGTGATTAAATCCTTGACCTCGTTCGATGAATTAGCCATCGAAGGATACAATCGCTGAAAGGAGGGGCCATTTCGCAGTGAACTGCATCAAAAATGTTTTTACTGCGGTGAGAAAGCTTATCAAGATACTTTTAAGGGGGTCAGAAATGTTTAACGCTGTAAGAATACGGTCCACAATGTCAGAGAAATTTATTAAGCCAGCGCTGTTTTCTTTCTCTGGCTGAGATATGGGAACACATGGGGTTTTTGATGTTCCTGGAAGTGCTGGGAACTCCTTTTCTGAGCTCAGGTTACTGAGACCGGGAGCGACTTGCTTCGGTTTTGCACCAGTACTTCCTTGAGTAGTTATTTTAGGGGGACCATGAAGAGACACCTTCTGGCCTTTACGACGAAGCTTGGAAGAGGAAATGTTCTTCCTTTTTCTACTACTTCTAGGCACAGCAGAAGATGTTCCCTCCTGGGGTTCATCACAGTCGCCTTCGTCAGTAGACAAGTTGGTATAGATGTTCGTAGAGACAGGTGGCGTAGCTATCTTAAGCATTTCTGCAAAAGATCGCTTAGAGCGTCCCTGAAAGGAACGCTTAAGATTCTCCTCGCGCTGTCTGTACGCGGGACATGAAGGGAGATCATGTGGGTTTCCCCCACAGTAGAGACACTTTTCGACATCTCTACCACAGGAATCATCCGCATGATTCCCACCGCATTTCCCACAGCGGGCTTTATTGCTACAATGGGAGGCTGTGTGTCCCAATTGTTTGCAATTAGTACAGTTCATGACCCGCGGCACAAAGAGGCGAACAGGTAGACGAACCTTGTCAAAGAGGAGGTAATTGGGCAGGGCAGAGCCGGCGAAAGTCACCCGATAAGAGTCTGAGTTGACGTATATTTTCTTGCCGCCGGCTGCGACTGATGCTGAATGCAAACGTTTGCATTCCAGTATCTTCACTGGCTTAAGCATGGGGTCTTTGAAACAGCCAGTCCCATATTTTAGCAGGTCCTCGCAATTCAGACTCGAATCGGAAACGACCCCACTGACTTCAACCCTGCTAGCTGGAATATACACCCTGTACTCCCTCGTAAAGGGCTCGTAGCCAGCAATATCGTTTGCCTGAGTTGAACTGTTAACCACCACCCGAAGCTTATCAGGGCGAATTTTCGATATTTCTGTCACGGCCGAATACCGATCCGTCAGAACTCGAGAAATCTGCAACAGATTCAAACACTTTTTTTCTTTGGTCCGAAAGAAGATCACAAATGGCCCGGTGGCCGTGCTCGGATATACCTTGAGCCGATTTTATTTCGACGTCCATCTCACCTTGAGATGAACCGCCGTCAGGGGAAGTCATTTTTGCACGGGCCTATTGCCCAGTGCACGTTATTAAGACAACCAAGAAGGGGAAACGAAAACTAATACTTAGCTTGTGTACGTAACGGTATCCAGACGGCTTACTAGAAGAACACTCTTTCACTTCACTGACCGGCTAACGGTACTCAGAAACAGAAACACAAAAGAAGGGAAAAAATACTGAAACCTCAACTAGGCGTAGAGTGTGCAAATAACCTTGAACGCGGATTAACACTATTTGTCGCTATAGAGTGTACGGACCGATGACAAAAGACTTCTATCTCGACTGAGTGCTCGATAACGAATGATGTAGTACTGTTTGATGTTATCGAGTGATTCTTGCTCCCGCGCCAGCCGAATGACGATCGGATTGGGTACGATGTACTCGGCGAACTCCATCACCTCACGCTCGTGCGTAGCCAAGAAGAACAGCGACCATAACACCCGCCTCGTCCAGTACAAAAAGGAAAAACTTCTAGGTCGTACGTCCTGAACTTTATACCCCAGTCCATTAGCTTGCCGGGTGTTCCGATGATGATATGATTAGTCAGCTTCGGCCCTTTGACGATATCCTCACCGCGAACGGCGTGAGGAAGTTTGATTTCCGGACAAAACTTTGGTATTTGGCAGCTACTTCCCCCTTCTGAATTGCCAGCTCATACGTGGGGGAAATGCAAATCACCTGCAGATAGTTCAACTGATGGACTCAACTGAGCATTGCCAGCACGAAGGCAGCGGTTTTTCCTGTTTCCGACTGACTCTGAGCGATTATATTCCGTGGCGGACCGGCCAACAGAGTAGATAGAGCCGACTGCTGAATCTTGGAAGGGGCGTTGAAACCCATCGCATAGACTCCTTGGAGAAATTCCGGCTTCATGTGCAAAGCTTGGAAAGTTTTAACCAACCAACCGGCGAAGAAGAATCCTTCCGCTGCACCTCCAGATCCAGCTTTGATTCTACTAGACCTTAGCGAACATCTTTCATTAGCAAACTTGCATCCGCCGGGCTAAAAGATTAGTCATGGATAATTTTAAAGCTGATACAAAATATGTCAGCAAAAAATTTAAAATAGGACGTAAGCAACAATGAGATTCTCTTTGGGGTCTTTCTCATCTGTTTATTAGCCAGTCATTTCAATATTTAGTACTCAACTCTTTGCCTAATATTGTAGTAAAAACCATTGGCTATGTACTGGAAAATTGGCGGTGTTATAGTGACGTCATAATAAGAGAAAGTAATCAAAGAGAGGCTCTCAATGTTTTTTATGTCCTAATCAAAATTTTCTCCAGATTTCGACTTACTTGAATGCCTCTGCGTCTTCCGCGGAGGAAGCTGTTTCTCCATTTTCTCTTGCAGCCTGTTTTTCTTCAGGAGCTGTTAGTCAGAATTTCCGTAGCTACCGAACTCAAAACTGCAGGTGCAGCCGTTTCTACGGAAGTACCAGCTTTGGTTGTGCTTGACTCCGATATCTCTAAATCATGAAGGCTATCGCTGGTAAAAATAGTGGCAGACAAGTTTTAAGGCAGAATGTGCCGATAAAATGTTTTCCGATGTGTCCATCATTCGTAAACTCCTGTTTGTTTGAGCTGTAATTTCTATTGCGTTCTAGATGTGGTTCTTTTTTGAGGGGTTGTTGGCTGCTGCTGGATTTGGAGTTGTCGGTACTGCTGCGGTTGTATCGATTTAATGTTGGTTGGCTGACTGCCAGAGCCAGGATGTTGAGACAATATTAGTTGAGCTGATTTGTCGCATCTGGTTGTTGTTGAGGAAAACTTCCAAAGTTGATCGATGGCTGCTGGTTCTGCCGCTGACCAAAAAATATTGCTCCGGTGGCCGCTTTGTTCGGGTGTGCTGTAAATAATATTAATTATTTAAATTTAATTGTTAAAGACTACAAACAATCACACTTCCAATAATATTTCTAAACTTACCATTCAAATTCGAAATATTGAATCTCTAAAACTACGAAATTTTGACAGGTTGCGATGACAAATACAAAAAATTACCAATCTTGTGTTTTTTTTATATTTTTTTATTGCAACCTGTCAAAATTTCGCGAGCCACCATGCGAAATAATACCTCTGACCATTATTTCGCAAGGAAAAAGTTTGGCTTGGTGACAGCGCATAGAAATCAGCGCTATCTCATGGAAGTATTATGAAACTTATCGTTTGTCGAACCGTGTCTCGGCTAACTGCATTTTTCGTTATCGTTTTCGCGAGAGCTGCGTACCGCTTACGAAATGGAAACGATTTTTTTTTTTCGCGTGCATTTCGCGACGTTTTTATGCATAGGTTTTGTATAGGAAATTTCATTTCGCAAGAGGTGCATACTTAGCTAAAGAAGGAAAAATATTGCTCGACCTCATTTCGCAAGAGAGCGACGGAGGGCGGTAGCATATACCCGGTCAAACCATTCGGAATTTGATTCGGAATCCTGAATGGAGTCAGTATAGATTCCAAATAAAATGCAACAACCGATTCTGAGTCGGAATCGGTTGTTGCATTTGATTTGGAACCCATAATGACTCCATTCAGAAATCCGAACCGGTTCCGGAATGAGTTTAACTGGGTAAATGCGAGATCTCAGTGTGCGTATTTTAAACGTCAGATATCTCAATTAAAAATGGCTAGGAAATTTATTTATTTATTTATTTATTTATACTGGTCTTCGATTTTCTCGTACAGACAGGTCCTTAATTAATAATAATTCTATGTTTAAAGGTAGTCTTAGCAATGTTAAAATCATACTTGTCAGCTACATCATTAAAATTACGACAGCATACATTGAACGGATTGTTTTGTGAAAAAAGAGTACGATACATCGGTAACCGAAAGAAATCAGTTCGTCTGGTGGGTCTAGGTGGTACGTTGAATCGGAGCTGGCTCAGCAACTCCGGGCTATCTATATTGTTTTCCAGAAGATCGAACACGAAGAGCCGTTGCAGCATTATCCTCCGACTTGCAAGAGTTGGCAAACGTAGAAGATTGCATCGATGTTCATAGGGCGGTAGACGAATAGGATCAGTCCAAGGTAGTAACCGCAGAGCGTAACGAACAAAGTGACGCTGAATTCGTTCGATGCGATTAATTTGAACAGCATGGTAGGGTGCCCACACAAGCACGCCGTACTCCAGGATGCTACGCACGAGTGCACAAAATAGCGTTTTTAGGCAATAAATATCGCTGAATTGCTGCGTGTTTCGCTTAATGAACCCCAGCACGGCATAGGCCTTGGCTGTAGTCATTGCAATGTGCTGCGCGAAATTTAGTTTGTTATCGATGAGAATGCCTAGGTCCTTTATCGTATTAACTCGGTTGATACTGCTTTCTGCCATTCTATAATCAAATGTCAGGACATGCCTGTTTCGACAGAACGATATCACATTGCACTTTTGCACATTTACTTCCATCCCGTTATGAGTACACCAATTTAGCAGCATATCAATATCAGCTTGAATAGCACAGCAATCGACTGCCGACGCAATTACACGGAAAAATTTCAGATCATCAGCAAACATATACTTAGGAGACTGTATAGCGGAGCACAAATCGTTTACGAATAAAATAAACAGTAGCGGGCCCAAATGACTACCCTGAGGCACACCCGACTCTATCACAAACGGAGATGATCTCGTTTCATCTATGCGCACAAAAGCACTACGCTCGGTGAGGTATGACATTATCCACCGTGTCAACCACTCAGGAAGTCCCATGCGCTCAAATTTGGCCACGATTAACAAATGAGGCACCCTATCGAACGCTTTTGCAAAATCAACGTAAACGGCATCAACCTGCTGACGTTTTCCAAGCGCGCTACTAAGTGACGAAACGTACGCCATAAGATTAGTACTCGTCGAACGTTTTTTCACAAATCCATGCTGCCACTCGGAAATGATGTGGTGAACCTTCGGGTACAGCAAATCATGAACGAGGCTTTCAAAAATTTTCGGTAAGCAGCTCAAAATTGAAATGGCTCGATAATTTTCAACATCGTGGATGCTACCTGCCTTGTGGATCGGTGTAATAGATGCTGTCTTCCAGACACTCGGGAAAATTCCTTCGGACAATGACCTGTTGAAAATTATACTCGCAGGAACAGCCAACGTTACAGCACAGCTCTTGAAGAAGATAGGCGGTAAGCCATCCGGACCAGCACCCTTAGAACCATCAATAGACTGCAACTTCAGCTCCACATCACGCGGCGAGAAATTGAATAGCGACATATTCAAATCGAACAACGGCAGGCTATTCAAATACGCTTCAGACAAAGGTGGTCGGTTATTACTTTGCACACTTTGAAAAAAGGATGAGAATAGATTTGCCGATTCAATCGGGGACTCGGCTGTAATTGCGTTGTAACTAACACGTTGTGGGATTCCGGACGACTGCTTACGGCTTCTTACAAATGACCAAAATGAATTTGGGTCCTGCTTCAGGTTCTCCTCCGTGCGATGAATATAGCAACGAAAGCAATGCGCAAGCAAAGAGTTATATTCGCTCTCAATGGCATGCAGCTCAGCTTTGTGCCGATCATCTCTCCAGCGAAAGTATCGTTTCCTAACCTTGCGAAGACGGTTCCGTAGATTCTGTAGCTCGTTATTCCACCAAGGCTGCTTTTTACCACGCGGACGACGAGGTCGCTTCACAGGAACAACATCACGAAATATTGCATACATTTTGTCATACATATTTGTCACAGCTTCATTAACACTGCAACCAACAAGAAATTCCTCCCAATGAACTTCGGCGAACAATGTGTTGAGCCTCTCGAAATCACAGCGGGTAAAATCAAAGCCAAGGGAATCAACAACAATACCAGGAGCGTTTTGCTTAATAACGTCAAGCTCGAATAGCAAGATAAAAGGCCGGTGATGTTGGTCGATCTTTAGCAATGGTAACGGTGGCTCACACAATTCAACACAATCAGTGTCACTAATGAACGCTAAGTCAAGAAGTCTCGCGTTTACGTTTTCGAGATCGTTTATCTGAGACATTCCGTTTGCCAAAACCGACTCAACCAAGGATATTTCCTGTTCAGATGAAGCATTTACCGGTATCATACAGTTTAAATTTTCATCCGACATCCAACGTAATTGAGGGAGATTATAATCCCCAACAGTCAAAACCACACCACGATCACCCGCAAGATCAATTAATTTTTTTACACATATTGCATGTTGCTCGTACAACAGGGGCTCACTGTTGGGCGGCAGATATATACAGCACACTATCATATCAAAGTTTGGTGATGAGATGCGAACGATAATTTGCTCCAATTGATCACAGTCAGCAATACAAATAGCAGAGCTCTGAAGGCCGTTTTTTACTGCTATCAGGACCCCCCCTCCTCGTCTGTGCTGGCTGGTTTGGGGGTTTCTATCACAACGGTAAATAGTATAGTTCAGAGCTAGCTCAGAGTTTGAAACGTCGTTATTCAGCCAAGTTTCAGTAAAGGCAATAACGTCATAATCGCACTGAGAAATATTTAATAGTAATAAATTTGTCTTCGTCCGGATTCCACGAGTGTTCTGATAATAAAGCGAGATTGGACGGTAACTTTTTTCACGATTCGGACCACGTCTGTTGGAGTTGGTAGCAGAAAACTGATGTGCAGACGGAGGTGTGCGGATGCAGGTTAAATCCGCTGGTAATTCTTGAGCATCAGTAGAACTTTCTGTGTGACAGTAGGAACGTGCGAAGAGTGGCTTATTGTGATTTAGTGTCTGCTGGTGTTGGCAAGAAGCGAAAAATATTACGTGTGTTCGACGATGGCTGGAAATCAAATGGTCGGAAAACAATTCCCTTCTGCCATGTTGATTTGGATAGGGATAAATCTTTCAGCTGCAAATCAATACCAGCCTTGAACGATACGAATGAAAGTTCATCAAGTGTTCTGCCTTTAGGTACAAGTTTAACAACGTTCACAGCTGTGTCTGTTTTCAAATTGTTCCTGATCAGCTTTTCGATTTGATGCACTGTTGCCTGAGGATCGAAACCAGATAAGTACAGCCAAAACTGTTTATCCTTTTTAGCTGCCACCAATGGTATAGCGTCGTCCGGTTCGATATCTTTAGTACCTTCAAAAATGTTATCGCGGTGCGGTGGTTCATCCGGGAGTAATAGCCGTGGTCTCTTGCGTGAATTTGGGTTTAGTTGTGTTCTACGTGGTGTGGTGGGAAAGGGCGTTCGCTGAAGTATTGTATTGATTTTCGTGGTGTTGAGTGCAACTTCATTCCTCAGTTCGTCCAGCACCTTGTTTTGCTCTCTGGTTATATCTGGGGAACGAACTTCTGAGCATTGGTTTATTCTGGATAAGGCTTTTCCGAGAATGAATATATTCTGGAACTTTGTTTTCTAGGATATGTTGCTTTTGAGGGAATGGTTTTCTGGAGAACACTTCTTTTTGGAGAAAACACTCTATTTGTAGTTTCTTTTATGCGGTAAAGTCGTAGAACCAAATTTTCATTCCAATATTCAACAAACCATGAATTAGCAAATTCTTAATTTTAATTCGAAATAAATAAATTCATCCTAACTTCCGGTTTCAACACAATGCAAACCATTTCAAATGTGACCGAACTGAAAACGAAGATGGAAGTGGGAACGAGTAGTACGTTTGTAAAAGATGTAATCAATCAAAAAAAGAAACTTTTCGGGGGAATGGTATACAATCAAGTGGAGATTTTGTCAGCCTCATGAAAAAATATTTTATGAGCTCTAGCAGACGAAGGAAATGTGAAGAGTCCTTTGCCTTCTGCTAAGTAGGAGGTGGTAGTCTTTGATAGAACATATCTCATCATCATATTTTACCGCCGACGCCGGCGATGATGATGAAAATAGCCAACAAAATCGATACAGTAGAATCTTGCGGCAATTGAAACATAGTAACATATAGGGACTATAGAATATTTTAACAGCTTCGATCGATTAAAAAGAGAGAAAAAATGTATACGAATTTTGTCAATAACCCGATTCTGTCATCCTAAAATAATTGATTTATTTATGGGGCTGATAAAAACGGGTCTTCGTTGTATAACCATTCGTTTATTTTTAATGGGTTCAAACGAACAAGAAGACATTGTTTTTTTCCTGTGTATTTCTCTATTGATATATGCGAGCATGCCGGTAGATCAGACGATATCATACATTTTCGTATTTGCAAATTACAGAAAATGTTTCTCCACCGAGACGTTTTGCAAGCCACTCATTTTTTACGACGGCTAGTTTCAAAGTTTCACAGGTAAATTTTGTATTGAGGTTTGTATGGAGCGCCCTTGCCATTCCAATGATAATAACCAAATCACTTTCTGCAATCTCGTCACACAAATCTGTAAAATACACAAAATTGATTAACGCTCCTAACAATCATATAGTAGATATTTAGAACTCGGATTACACTGTATTGAACAAATAAGAATTGAGAAAACATACCAGGTGTCATGAGACTGAAGTCAAGACATGGGCCATTTTGCTCATTGCCAAGGATTTTCAACATGCCAGTATCATAAGCATCACTGATAACTTCACATTCGGTGCAACATTGTGTAATTACTTCCTTCAGTTCATTATAAGTGATATCATTCAGTGCGGGGTTGGTATTGGCGCAAAGTAACACTTTCGTTTGGCGCAGTAACAGTTCTCTCACCAAAGGAATTATACCCAGTACTATGTCAATACCTGAGTTATCAGTGAAGATCGTTGCGCATCTATGCGGAGAGCCCTAGAAGATGTTCTAGTTCTGCTAATGGTTATCGTTTAGGATAAAGCAGCATCAAACCTGCATTCTTTCCAGCCACTGATCCAAACAATCAATTAGCCAGGGACGTTTTTGTATGCGTTCTAGAGCCTCTTTCAATCCGAAATTGGCGTCACTTTCAAGTATTTGAGAAACAGCTTGCGCTCCCCAGTCGAACATATTACCTATTAAAGTACATAAACAAATGGAATAACATCGAAACATTAAAAAATGTTTTAAATTATTCAATCTTAGAGGTAAATGTAACAGGATAAATGTTATTTCATAGCTATCGATCGTTCAATATTACTGGCTAAGATAGAATTGCAAATTAAGGTACATTTATTTGAAATAGTTGAACGATTTAATCAATCAATCGAACAATAAATTATATGAAGAATATAAATTATCCGTGAAAAAAGAATATAACTTAGTTAACGCTTAAAGTTTTAAAACAATAATGCAAATAAAATCTCAAAAGAGTAATGTTAAAAATGAGAAAATCCACCCAACATTTAAAAAAAGGTGAATTTGTGCATTGGAGTGTAAAGAATATTTTTTTTGAGACAGTATTAACCACAAATGAGCGATCGAGAATAAACGTCGCAAGGACATGCTTCGTTAAACCCATTTAAAACATATAAGCGACCGAAATTAAAAGTCTTAAGGATATAACATGCTTCGCAAAACCCGTTTAAAACAGCAAAATCGGAAATAAAATTCAAGCATAAAAATCGGACAGAAATCGTTCAGCATAAGATTGCTATTGTTATTTATTGTTATTTATCAGTGTGCAATCGGGGTGTCTCAACAACCTATTTCTGCAACCTATGTGCATTAACTGTACACCTACCGTCTCACCGTTGCACTTGACAGTGTGTGCAGTGCTTTATAGTCACACCTACGACCGCGCACCCGGTTTCCCATGACCGTTTTGGCGACTCAGAGGCTGTCCTTCCATGTTGCTCAGGGATACATTGCTCCTATACACATCCATGCATACAGGCATACATATGGGCTTACATTCGTACATACATTCATACATACATACAAACTATTTGGCACAAGTTTAGAGCGTGTAGCGTCATGTCATCTAGTCTGTCATCCTATGGAAAATCATCCTACCATCGCCTTGGGGTCAACGTCATTTTGGCAAATTTTGCATTGAATCCGCTTCTGTCTCTTCCTAATCTCCTTTTTGTCTCCTAGGTCCGAAGCGGATCAATCGATTTTTAATTGAACCGGTAAACATACTAGCAGTAATAGTCCTTACTCGCGAATTCCTACAACTGTGCTGTTTCATCTCTATCTTATAACATAATTCGATTATCCCTGTTCTAGTCAATATACGTATTCATTACATTATAGACCAGGCAAACCCTTAATTTTTCTATTATTATTATCCTGAGTAGCTAGACGAGATAAGGTATTTTACGGTTTCACAAAAAGAATCGCTGCCATAAAGAACAAGAAATATTTATCCACTAGTCCCTATAAAGTATGCTCGAATCGAACATCTGCCTGGTTCGACTCGAATAGACCACACCGACCCGAAAGGGTTGCTTATCATTTCTAAGAGTCGGTGTGCTTGGTCGAGTTTAATAATCATAAGAACAAGTCCTGAATAATTAACTATCTCTTAGGTGTCAGTCCTGCACTCCTTTCCTGAACTAGTCTCATACCCACGATCAAAAGAGTCGACAACTAGTAGGATCCACATGTCACCCACCCAAGCAAATTGATCAACTTGCAAGTAGGAGCACTACCAACCAGCCAAGAAGACTTCCGAATCAATGAGAATGGACCATGCCAGTCGAAGTTCACAGGCCTAGCGCCATCTCGTATAGTGTCATTGTCATTTCTCAGCCCACACCCTGGCAGACGTTCATCCGCCCATCTAGACTCTGACAAGATGAGAACCTACAAAGCCTAACTGTTCGTATGTGCTAGTCCGTATAGATTTTGGTTTGCTGAAACGAAACAATAAAAGCAAAAAAAAAAGGAAAATTATTGTGATTAGTATCGTAGTTATAATAAATAAGTAAACGATTTCTCATCTGTTGTTTGTTTCCTTGTTCGTAGTCCTCCTTCCTGTTCCTGATCTGTTTGGGCTATTGACTTTCCGTTTCCTTGGCCGTCACGTTCTCTTACACCGAGTTGCATATATTGTAGCAAGAGAAACAATGAAAAGACAAAACAAAAAATGAAAATAAATGCGAAATGCTCTTCTCCCAGACCCCGCACATAACCCTTGCTTTCCCTTTGCTTATCATTTTGGTACCAGCCAGGAAGCACTTGGCCTTGTACCCACTGCTCTTCCACCATCCTTGTGGTCTTCTCCATTTATCACTGGTGTCACATGTGATATTTGGGTACGAAAAATGATTTCCTGAGCAGACAATCAAATGAAAGATGATTGATAGGTAATTAGTGCACTGCACCAGGTATCATATCGCATTTGTAGATACACATATTAAATGTATCTACTATACGATATGATGGCCGGAAAGATAGATAAGCAACCCAAGCTCCCCAGAAATCCTTCAGCATAAGAATCGCTTAAAAAGTTCTCACCTGTTAAACTGAGCAAGGGATAACCTCCAGTAGAAAAATCTTTTAAAAATAAATAAATCGCTCGTAGGAGCATCCGTATATCTTGATCAGAGTTAAAAATAATCGAAGCTCTTTTTTGACGGCTGAAAATGAACCTGATGCGACTCGCGGTGAATAGAAAAAATATTCATTCAAATATCCATGTTATTCATTTAGTTGAATATCGTACAGTGTATTCATTTCACTAATTATATAGGAAAATGTTTTCAAATGCCGGTAAAGCATATGAAACAACAATCATCATCGCTTACATTGCGCCAGGGCCTACTTTGATGCGTTTGATTCGTTGCTGCACGGCCGCTTCGTGTAATAATTGGAGACGAATGAAAATCTGCATGGGTGAATGGGCGGTTTGTTCGTTTGACGTTTTCAGCTGCGTCACTGAATATTGAAAATGAATGCGGCTGAATATGATCAATTTTCATGCAATGAATTTGAATATTTTTAACTCTGATCTTGATGTTCAAGATTAAAATTCGGCTGACAAAAACTACTACTAGTTTTCCGATCTGTTTACTTCACAAGCTCGACCCTCATTATCAGAAGGCAAAAATTAAGCCCGCACGATATTAAGCCTGTTCTAATGACTCTGCCACTTCTAGTTTTCCGATCTGTTTACTTCACATCCTTGCTCTCACTTGAGTACTATGGCTCTAAGTTTCATAACTTTCCCTACCCAGTAATCTCTAGCTAATTGAATGTCGTTAAAACGTAAAAAAAAGAAAATGTGACTAACATAGTCGAAATAAAAAAGGAAAAAAGAAAAGGAAACTGATGGGAATCCATCGGCAGCGGTGGGTAGCCGCTGTAGACACAGCCATTACCTTACACAATGTAGCAAACCCGCCACGACTGTAAGAACAGTGACAATAGTCTAATAAAAATCTATCCCGGCATTCAAAAGGCATATAAAGATGAACAGCAGCAATCATCATTAAGATTGATGCTAATCGTCGACAGGTTTTCAGTGGTGATCTTGCGTGGCTTAATTTTTGCCGCTTGTCACGGTAAAGATAGATACGTACGTCGATCTATCAGGACACATGATAGTGAACTCGGGTGATTCGTAGTTATTCTGCGTAAGCTCGACCCTCATTATCAGAAGGCAAAAATTAAGCCCGCACGATATTAAGCCTGTTCTAATGACCCTGCCACTTCTAGTTTTCCGATCTGTTTACTTCACATCCTTGCTCTCACTTGAGTACTATGGCTCTAAGTTTCATAACTTTCCCTACCCAGTAATCTCTAGCTAATTGAATGTCGTTAAAACGTAAAAAAAGAAAATGTGACTAACATAGTCGAAATAAAAAAGGAAAAAAGAAAAGGAAACTGATGGGAATCCATCGGCAGCGGTAGACACAGCCATTACCTTACACAATGTAGCAAACCCGCCACGACTGTAAGAACAGTGACAATAGTCTAATAAAAATCTATCCCGGCATTCAAAAGGCATACAGAGATGAACAGCAGCAATCATCATTAAGATTGATGCTAATCGTCGACAGGTTTTCAGTGGTGATCTTGCGTGGCTTAATTTTTGCCGGTTGTCACGGTAAAGATAGATACGTCTACCTTTATCAGGACACATGATAGTGAACTCGGGTGATTCGTAGTTATTCTGCCTAAGCTCGACCCTCATTATCAGAAGGCAAAAATTAAGCCCGCACGATATTAAGCCTGTTCTAATGACTCTGCCACTTCTAGTTTTCCGATCTGTTTACTTCACATCCTTGCTCTCACTTGAGTACTATGGCTCTAAGTTTCATAACTTTCCCTACCCAGTAATCTCTAGCTAATTGAATGTCGTTAAAACGTAAAAAAAGAAAATGTGACTAACATAGTCGAAATAAAAAAGGAAAAAAGAAAAGGAAACTGATGGGAATCCATCGGAGCGGTGGGTAGCCGCTGTAGACACAGCCATTACCTTACACAATGTAGCAAACCCGCCACGACTGTAAGAACAGTGACAATAGTCTAATAAAAATCTATCCCGGCATTCAAAAGGCATACAGAGATGAACAGCAGCAATCATCATTTAGGTTGATGCTAATCGTCGACAGGTTTTCAGTGGTGATCTTGCGTGGCTTAATTTTTGCCGGTTGTCACGGTAAAGATAGATACGTCTACCTTTATCAGGACACATGATAGTGAACTCGGGTGATTCGTAGTTATTCTGCCTAAGCTCGACCCTCATTATCAGAAGGCAAAAATTAAGCCCGCGCGATATTAAGCCTGTTCTAATGACCCTGCCACTTCTAGTTTTCCGATCTGTTTACTTCACATCCTTGCTCTCACTTGAGTACTATGGCTCTAAGTTTCATAACTTTCCCTACCCAGTAATCTCTAGCTAATTGAATGTCGTTAAAACGTATGTCGCAAATATTAAAACGGCCAGGCCTGTTTTATTCATATCATTTATTTGATTTATTTTATTTCAATTATACTTTTTATTCATTTTATTTGTTTTGTTTATTTATTTAATTTTTTAATTTAATCTTTTATTTTATTTGAGTTATTCATGCTATTCTTTAAATCGAATTCGTTAGTTTGAAACAATTTAATTTAATTATTTAATTTAATTTGAAAAAAAAAATTATCATTGTTTAATTATGCAATCAATATACTGAACAAATTTGATGTAAGTTATTAATTTGATTTGCAGTTTAATAATATAGAAGTCCTTCTTACTACGAAATCATTATACATGTGTAATTCTCACTATTTATAAAAGTAGTACCTGACACGATAAAAAATTAAGACGTACTCAAATACCTGTTGTATATGATTCCGATTTTCATTCAAACAATCGCCGGGTAAAATTAGCATCAACACGATGCACCACGAAAAATTTGTCGCCCGATAGAAAAGTGAACGACACAGTTTTAATAAAACATAATTAATGCTCCGCATAGCCGGCTATCTGGAGTTAAAGATGATTATTTGCCCAATCATATCATATCTGTTCACGCTGCAAAGCGAACGTGAATACTGGAACTTCCTTGACGGCACAGTGAGTGGAGCAAATCGTCTGTTTCTCATTAATTCTGGTTCTGAAGGGTCCTTTTCCTGTGACGATGCTCCAACTCAGGGAATGAGTTGTGGAAAATTACGCTGTATTCACTACTATGATGAATTTTATTTCTTCCGGGATTTCTTCTCTACTGCTGCTGCTGCTGATGTAAATTGTATCACATTTGAAAATTAACTGACTGCTATCTTCATCTAGCACTGCCTTTATACCTACTACTAATGCCATCGTACTGTTGGAGGCGGGGCTTTGATTGCGTTTGTGGGTGTTAAATCGAACATCCTCCCCCCGGTTGAGACGACGTTTCAACATAATTCAGACTAATGCGTGCCTTGAGTAGAGTCCTTGAAGTTGTCCTCTATAGGAAGAACGGATACCCTTGTAATTGGACGTCGATATATAGATCCATCAATTAATACGTCGATAGTTCTAACCAAATTATCGTCGCCGGGATAAACCGCCACAATACGACCCAATTTCCAATACAGAGGAGGATGCGATCGGTCGTGGAGAAGAACAATCATCACTCCAGAAGTGTTGGCGCATTAGCTGCAGGTGTTGCCAACGTTTTAGACGACTCTCTTTGACGTCCTCCAATGATGGTTCCGGTAAGGCAATGAGCGTACGCCCTATCAAATAATGCACTGGGGTTATCACTAGTGGATCAGACGGATCATCCGAAATGCTAAAAAGAGGACGTGAATTCAAAACTGCTTCTATCTCAGCCAGCACCGTCGCTAATTCTTCGTAAGTCAGTCGAACATTTCCTACGATGCGTTTAAGATGCGTTTTCGTTGACTTTACAGCCGCTTCCCACAATCCGCCAAACTCAGGTGCTTCTGGTGGGATGAAGTGCCACTCTATTTCTCGTACATGGCAGAACTCGTGTATTCTTTGTAGAGTTCGCTCGTTCTGAAACTGTCGAAATAGTTCATGTAACTCATGGTTGGCGCCCTTGAAATTTGTTGCATTGTCGGAGTGCAGATGTTGTGGTAGTCCTCGACGGCTGACAAAACGTTGGAGGGATGCCAAAAAGGCATCGGAACTTAGGTCCGTAACGGCTTCCAAATGAACGGCCTTAGTTGCCATACATACGTACACAGCGATGTATGCCTTTATTAGTGCAGGACGACGCAATCCTTGTTTGATGAAGAACGGAGCAGCGTAATCTATACCAGTTACGGCAAAGGGTGGGGAAGGAACAACTCTTGCCTTTGGTAGTGTTCCCATTAGCTGCGTCGTGTTGGTTGGGTTTGTACGGAAGCATCTTACACATCTGCGAGTTATTTGCCTTATGGTGGAACGAGCCTTCAACGGCCAGTACCGCTGACGAATTGCGTTCAATAATCCAGTTTGTCCAACATGGAGAAGGTCGACGTGCCTTTCCTGTATTAGATTGCGCCCTAGAGGAAACTTGTTTGGCAGGATAATTGGGTGACGATTTTCAAAAGAAAGTTGAGAACGATCAAGCCTTCCGCCGACACGAAGTAAATCGTATATGTAAATTGGTCGAAGATTACCGATTGTCTTACTTGGTTTGTTCAACAGAACCCGACGAATTTCGTCCTCTAGATGAACGTGTTGAATTACACGAAGTATTGTTTCTGTAGACTTACGTAGCTCTTCAATAGTCAAATGTCGAGACAGGTTTTGTTTAGCGGTTATTTTCTTTCGACAGTTTCCAATGAACCGCAGCACATATCCCATTATGCGTTGTACTTTACGAAAACTGCTAAACATGTAGAAAAATGAGAATGGCTGAATACTCACGACTGGCATGGCAACCACTGCTTTCATCTCAGGAAGCAAATCATCCGGTATATCCTGCAAGTTTGTAATTTCATAGTGTAGCTTGTGAAGGGACCCGGTGTATTTCTGTATCTCAGCGATCCGATTTGTCACGAACAACTGGAGCTTATTAAGGGGTTTCGTAACCCAAGCCAGCACTATTGTACTATCACTCCAAAGTACAACGTCTTGAAAATCCATTTCTAAGGCAGGTCGACCAACCGTGTTAAAAGCAAAGCGGCGCACAGTTCTTTCCTTGGTACAGACAGCTCGTGGAGGGGGGCTAACTTTGACTTGCTGCTTAAAAGACGCAATTTTGCAGATCCATCGGTGAATAAGCTTCGCACATACACACACGCTCCATATGCCACCGTCGACGCATCCGCGAATCCATGCAATTTGTAAGCGACTACATCATTGAATGTACACACCTTGGGACCTGGATAAGATTTATTTGCGGTAAAGCACGTTTGAATTCATGCCATTCTTCTGCCAACCCTTCTTCTACTGGATCATCCCATCCGGCCTTCGACTTCCAAACTTGTTGCGCAATTAGTTTCGCTATGACAATGACCGGCGAAAATATTCCAAGTGGGTCGTACATTTTTGCAACTTCGGCGTATATCATTCTTTTCGTAACGATCTGTGTGGGCTCTACCGTTTGTTGAGGATGGTGAGCAATGAACAGGGTGTCTTCATTAGGATCCCACAGTAAACCTAATACTTTGATGACCTTATTTGCTGCGTAGTCCGCCAAGGCAACTTGTTTCTCATGATCCTGTTGTGGGATGTGCTGTAGAAACTCTTGGGAATTCGAGCACCATTTGTGTATAGGAAAACAACCTCGACTAAGTAGTAGTTTTAACTGATGTTGGGCTTCAATGGCTTCTTCTACTGTTTCTGCTCCTGTAAGAATATTGTCCATATACACCTCTTGTTTTACGATACGGGCAGCGATTGGCATCGCTTCAGTTTCTTCGTTGGCTAACTGAATTAAACATCTCGTTGCTTGTTAAGGTGCAGATGCGGTTCCGTAAGTTACTGTGTCCAGTTCCAAAACTTGTAGCGGGTCGGTCGGTTGCTCTCTCCAGAATATCCTTTGGTAATGTTGGTCATCTGGTGCCTCAAGTATCTGGCGGTACATTTTTGAAATGTCCGCAGAAAACGCAATCTTATACTTACGGAATCTCAACATAATAGTGTACAAATCATTCTGCACAACAGGACGAATGAGGAGCACGTCGTTCAAAGACAAATCAAAAATGATTTAGCGCTGGCGTCAAAAACAACACGACATTTAGTGCTGGAGCTGGATGGCCTCAAAACAGCATGATGCGGCATGTAATAGTTTTTTTGATTTGGTGGATCGTTAGCTTGTATAATTTCATGACAATGCGCAAGGTCCCTGTACTCACGCATAAACTCTATATATTGCTTTTTCAGATCGGGGTTACGTACCAGTCGTCTTTCTAGCATCCGAAATCTTTTTAGTGCGAGTGCACGACAGTCGTTCAGCATGACAACATTATTCTTCAGTGGTAATCTCACTATGAATCTTCCAGAGGCGTCGCGGGTGAAAGTTGATACAAAATGATCTTCGCAGGCTAATTCCTCAGGGGAAAACTTAGGTACATCTAGGACTTCTTCCACTTGCCAGAATCGTTGCAGCAATGTTTCGATGGTTTCTATGGAGGCTAAGTTGGAGTGCTGAAGAAAACCGCCGGACTCATGAGGTTCGTTGATTGCACCTGTTATAATCCATCTGAGGTGGGTATCGCGTAAATGTGGCACATTAGATGTTGAGTTCAGCTGATCATTCTTTAAGACATCAAAAAATAGTTCGGCTCCGATTAACATGTCCACCTTTTTCGGTTTATAAAACTCTGGGTCGGCAAGACTCACTCCCTCCGGAATCTGCCATCGGCTAATGTCAATTTTTGACGTAGGAGTAGTTCCAGTTACCTGAGGTGTAATTAGACATTCGATGCTAGCTTGAAAACTAGATACACGGGACCGGAACATAATGTCCACTTTATCGCGAGCAAGAGTTCGCAATGCATTAATACCAGTGATTGGGACATTTGCTCGTTGCTTAGGAATACCGAGTATATTAGCCATTTCCTCTGTTACAAAATTCACTTGAGAACCGCTGTCTAAGAGAACACGACAGAGATGCGGCTGGTTGTCCTTGTCGAAAACTAAACCGCTTTATTTTCAATGG